>NC_045144.1:20865235-20962487 GCF_008831285.2 Nymphaea colorata | reverse complement strand
TATCATGGTTCTTAGATTGAATTTTCTTGGAAGAAGACTCATGGATTTTTCTTTTTCGGTACAGATCAAATGTTTTTCAAAAAGAATTAAAGTGTAGATAATTTTCAGTAAAATGATTCCGTACAAAATTCTTCAAATGTGACAAGTTATGCATATCTTGAATTTCGCAGAATTGTAATGTAAGAAACAGCAAATTTCTTTCCAATATTTAAATTTTAAAATTCACAAAAAAAAGATACTGAAATAGCCAACTCTCTGAACAATTTTTAGGACGATTTTAAAAAAAGATGAAATGATTTATTTTTTCTTTCATCCTTCTCCCTTTTCTTTCTCCTTTTCTCTCCCAACGTGACTTCTCGTTTTCCCCTTTTTTGGCTTCCCAGATTCGTTTATTCTTCATTCCCTCTTTTCCTTCATTCTTTTTCCTTTTTTCTTATTTTCTTGTAATGTACTCATTTTTTCATAAGTTATCGTTCTGATAAATGTGACCAGCATCTTTTGTATATTTTCTTATAAATTTTGTTGTATATGTCATAAGACTTTTGTAAGTAGACTCTGTACATGCAGAAGTGGAGCCATTGTAGCTGGTGTGGGCAATTGCCCACACCAGCCCACAAAATTTCTTTATTTACATATATAGACCTCATTAATTTTAAGCTTTTTGTGTATGAGTGCTCCTTAAAGTTTGAAATTTAAACTTACTGTACCCTTAGCCAAAAAATTTTGAGTCTGCCATTGATTACATGATATTTTGTTGCTCAGACTAAGGGCGTTCTTCCTACCCTTAAAAGGCCACTGAATCAATTAATGTAGGTTGTGCAAGATGGGAGGATTACACAATCTAGTTAATGTGAAGCTTTTGTGGGGTGTCTACGTAATTTTTTAAAAGATACCCAACCATTTAAAAAAACATGTAAACTTGTGGGGTTGAATTGAAAATTTTTGACAAAAACACAAGGGTTTGGACACATTTCACTATTTTTTTCTTCAGTGGAGCTTTTCTCCACCCTTCTTTTTCACCGAAGCCCATGTCTTGAAAGAAACTCGAACTTGGCTTGAGCTCTACTCGGGTTTGTTTTCATTAATAGAGCTTGACTCGATTCCAGTTCTTAAAACTCGAACTCGGTTCGAGCAAAAGATTGGTTTGAGTCAGGCCAAGCATTTCATTAAAAAAAAAAGTTTAAAGAAAGAGGTGGCATGTAGACTTGAGCATTGGACCTCTCATATACTAGTCATATACTAGCCACGTGTGTACCCATTTGATCAATTTATTTTTTTTCATAATTTTATGAGATATATTTTATTATTTTCTTTCTCGAGCTTACTAAGTTTAACCGAGCCGAGCCCACTTAACTCGGACTCGACTTGTTTAGGTTATCAAGTTCATTTCATATCTCAAACTCGACTCATTTAATAAACAAGTCGAGTTCAAGTCAAGTTTATCGAACAACTTCAAGTCGAGCTTGACTGGTTGAACAAACCTACTAGAGGTGGAGGGTGTGGAGAGTTTGCAAAGAGAGGAGGCACAGTCCAGGCAGAAGGTGCGAGGGTTTTAGCCCAGAAACCATCTGCTTGTCTCCACCTAGTGGAGAGTTTCATAGGTGAAGGAGGGCGGCAGATAGTTTGTTGAGGAATGGCAGCAGACGAGGGTGAGGTTGGGTGATGTTGATGCGAGAAGAGAAGCCAACGTTTTTTTTTTTCATAAATTTTTTTTTACCCTTGGGGTGAGATGGAATTTTCAAAAACAGTTTCCGAAAACCGAACCAATGGTAAGTTTTTTCATCCCACGTTTGATGGGCAAAAAGAAAATTTTAAAAGTTTGAATTTTATTTCTAGTGCTACAGGAATTTCCTGCCCATTAAACGGTCCTTAAGTGACAAGCAGTTTCTGCTCCCACCAGGGAGGATAAGGAACATTCACCAGGAATGACTTCAATTTAAAAAAATTAACTATGGTGCTAATATGGTGCTAGAGTTTCACTTGCATTTTTGTGGATGCCAGTTAAAAAAGTTAACTATGGTTTTAGTGGTAATATAGCGCCAGAGAATACCCTCATTTCTGATATTAAAGGAAATTGCATTTTCGTGGATGCCGATTAAAAAGTTAACTATGGTTTTAGTGGTAATATAGCGCCAGAGATACCCTCATTTCTGATACTAAAGGAAAGCGCCATGTTAGACCTATTGTGACGCTTATATTGCGCAGCTTAACCTTTTGTCTCTGGTCAACTGGTGATTTTCTTTTTGAAGCCCATGATTAATACAAATGAGTTACATAAATGAGCATACGTCGAGGGTGAATTCTACTATCAACATGTGCATTTACTTGCATGCTCAAACATTTGTACATTCATGTATTTAAGATAAAAAATATAAAATAATAAATAAATATAAAATAATATTTATGAGATGACAATAAGACTAAGAACACATATCCTTTTACTATAACACATTTATTTGTTCCAATTCCACATATAAAGTTTGAGAACAGAATTGAGAAAATTGCCAAATAAAAAATGGTGCGCTCCTTCTAACATGAGTTCTCTCTCTCTCAACAAAGATCTTATCTTAAAACATATCTACTCAGTAGACTAGTCAGTTGATAAGTTTTAAAACGTGCAGGTAGTTAACATATCAAGATGGCATAAACATAACGTAATTAGAGATAATTATATATATTTATCTAAAACAACTCCCAGTCTAACAACTAAGAGCCAATCTAAGACTCAGTTACGCCTGCAATTTAGAGAGATACATATTCAACTACCGGTCTAAACTGCATCAACATTTAATCCACTCAGCTAGGAGAGCTTTGGTTTGGAGATTTTAGATATACGTCCAGCTTATATCAATCAAAAAATGCATATCTAATCAAGATAAATGAGAAGGGTAGGCGCTCCCGCTTTGATGCTTGTTGCTATCTATATCTCTTCATCTATTAGTTAAGCACTGTCCGAACTTCTGAGTTCCAATCTGCAGAAGACGTTGAGGGAGAGATGTTGAGGTCGACGATTCGCACATCGAATCGCAGTTTCGCAATGGGATCGCTGGAACCAAGATCTGAGGAGCATGGGACGGCTTCAGGAACGGTGCATTTGAAATTCCAAACGATGATCCTTTTCCAAACCAGAGGAGCTGAAGGTGGTCGTCAAGAAGGACGTTCAACGGAGACGCCGGCGCATCTTCGTCTTCTCAACTTGTTCAGAAGCTCCGTCGTCGTGGATCGGAGCAGCTTACAGACCCGAGAGGACGTGGCGCAGCACGTCGTGCGACACTTCTCCGATGTCCGGTGCGAGCGGCTGGTCGGGTGGGTCGGCCATGTTTTAGGAGAGCTGTGGGACTTCATCCAGCCGGGAGATCGCCGGACGGTGGTGGGACCCGACGAGTCTCTGGTGGTAGTGTCGACTACCACCTTGACTTATCAGGCGCTCAGGGACGAGGAGTGGGGGGTTGCCGGCGCCGATGATATGACTGACGCTTTGGAGGAGCAGTTGGTGGAGTTTTTTCTCGCGGAGACAGAGGATTTGGCTGCCGGCGATTCTCTGTTTGCTTATGAGCCGCCGCCGGCTCCTGCATCAAAGGCTTCGGTGGATGCCTTGGAGAGGAAGAAGGTCGACGACCAGGAGGAGGAGATTTCTGAGCAGAAGATGTGCGTGGTTTGCCAGGATGAAGTTGGCAGAGGAGACTGCTTAGCTAAGATGCCTTGCTCCCACGAGTTTCATGAAGGCTGCATCTTGGCATGGCTTAAACGAGCGCATTCTTGCCCAGTCTGTCGCTTAGAGCTGCCCGTTGACGATGACTCGTGATGTTTTTATTATTTTCTTCTTCTTTGATCTTTGTTGACTAAAGATGTAAATCAATTACATTCGATCAAATTATATAATATTAATATGTAATGATCAGTTTTAATGCTTGGTTAATTCCTTGGCATGCATATAAACTCGCCTGAACTTGTTGTATTTAATTTTCCTTAAGGAAGTCTATTGTAGTTGTGGGGTTTGTCAAAAAGTTGGTATCCAGAGTTCGAAATTCAGGCAACTCTCTATACGTTCCAATTTTTTTAGGTTAGAAGAGGAAACATCCAATTTTGATGTCATGCAAATAGAAAGACTAAAATCGACATCATTCTTCAACCTTCTTCCTGTCTTTGAGTCCAAGTTGCTTTGAAATTTAAATCAACCTATGGTATACTACAATATTGTACTTTCATGACTTCATTTTTTTTGTTGAGTTTTTTGAGTGCTAATATCACTTGATGAAGAATTAACTTTACTAGCAAAATTAGTCACGATTCACAAGCACTATTTTCAAATGCTATAACCGGACTGGGAAAATAGAAATAAAATTGAAGCTCGAATACGTCAATATCCTATAAAGGATGGACCTACATGAAAATAACATGGCTCAGCCTCATATACGAATGGGACGCGAGGACCATTCAGAGCCTGAACTTCCGGGGGAGAGAGAGGAAAGGGGATGAGCTTCTTGCGGGGCGATTGGCGAGCAAGGAGGGCTCCTTCTTCCTTCAGGAGTCCAGCACGCTGCGGCTCGTCTCGCTCAGAGACTTCCCTCTCCTCCTTCTCCGTCGTCCTCCCCACCAGCTTCCTCCTCGTCGGCGGCCGCCGACGTCCTCCCTGAGGTCCTTCGCCACTCCCTCCCGTTGAAGACCGATCGGCCGTCCTCGCTGTCCACACTCTCTGCCTACTCCAAATGGTCGCTCCCCAATCATCGGATCCTTCTTCTCGCCGTTCCCTGGACGCAGTGAACCCACTTCGTGCTTTCGTCTCCTTGCCGCCGGTACTTTGGCCGAGAAGGTTGGGAGCTTTTCTGGGTTGACTGACATGGCTTTTAGGCTATTTATCGTCTTTCTCGTTGGTTAATGGAAAGTTGTCGTGATCACCTTTCCGGTTTTACATTGGAGTTTCTTTGTTCAATTTACCGAATTAGCTACGAGCTGGATGAAATTGTCTTGCTTTTTCTTATTCTGCTTCTCCATTATAAAGTATTATGTTAATTACTTAGTAAGTTTTAACTCTCCGATCATAACTTGTGCTCGGAGAAATGCTACTTTGAGGCTTTCCTTCTCTTCTTCTTCTTCTTCTTTTTCTATTTGGGTGTCTTCCCGTGTATTTAGAAGCAAGGATTAGTGGAACTGCCGCTTGTCGGACACAAGGAGTTTAGCGTAACTTATTTTAATTCCACAGAATTTCCTGAATTTTATGCATGAATGAAAGAACAACAACCACTGACTTCTCTGTTTTCCTCATCAATTATTTGTCCTTGATTAGTTGATATTTTAAAACGACAATACATTCAAATTCTCTATGCAAGCACTTGCTCGTATAGATGGATGCATCCTTTATGATTTATGTATGTTTGTTTTTTGCTTCACCAACTCTTTGCTTGCTTTTCTTGGTTATGATTTCACCAGTTTTTTATCTGGGTCTTTTGCATATTTGTAGACGAGAACTATACAATTTATCGGTTGATGTTGGCCAAAGTTGTACAAAATTGACCAGTTACTTAGTGGGTGAAGGACTCTAAGAATATAATTGGCGAAGGATTAAGTGCAAAATCTTTATGTTCAAACTAGTAGCCCGGAAGTTAAAAGCATTGGAGAAGTCCAATTAACTGCTCCTTTCTTCCTTTTTCAATACTGGAGACCGTGAAAATAATTGTGCGACCATTATTAATCATGAGACCGAACTACATGAGTGACTAGTTAAATTTTAATCGAAAGGTGTGTTTGATAACTTAAAAATCTTTTAGTGTCCATGTTCGTAGAGGACTCTGCCAAATATTTTTCCTCAATAAAGAAGTCCTATAAATATGTTAAAGAAAAGTACCAAAGATTGCAAAGAAAATCACATATTTCTATTAATTAGAAAAGAGAAGCTGATGACAGATATTTATTTCTGCATTGAGCAGGAAAATAAGTACATAATATTCACAAGGGTAGATGTCTGAATCTATGACTACAGTTTCCCAGAGCCAAACATTGTGCTTAACCCTCAAATTCGCATCTAGGTACAGTAAATTCTATCTTTTGATATGTCGTTGTATCCAAAAGTAACACAAGAGAAATGGCTAGCAAAACGAGAAAAAAGTCCTTTAATTATGAGTGTTTATCCTGTACGATTGGATTTGAGATGCCAACATAATAATGAATGTCTCAGCATGTTGTGTGCCTATGCGAAGAAACATCATATTTTGGACTAGTGGAATGCAAGACAACATCACTTCATCTAAGAAGGAAGTCAAATTGGGATCGGTGGCATCTGTAATGGTTGCAATCTCAGTATACATCGTTCACTTGACTTGATGAACTGGATATTTATTGTGATTATCAACATCTAACCAAGGGAATAATACTTAATTGGTTAATTCTCTTAATCAACATTTTCAACTAATAGAAGCATATTCAATTTGTTTGTTATAGAATCCTTGTACCTAACATATTCATTAAATGGCTAGACTAAGACAGGACATTGATTCCTTAAGCACAAGTCATCAATCAAACGGACCATTTGTAACTTGAAAATGATGATAGAGAAAATGTGGCCAAACATGTAATCATCATTCAACGTAAGGCACGTAGAATTTTACTAGGTCTTTGTATATATCTCATTATGTAATTGTAAGAATTACTGCTCTAATCATGCACTGTTGCCTGAATAATAAGATGTCCAAGACTCCAAACAAATCAACAATGAGTTTCTTGAGATTTTCACTTTGTTGCTATATTATCCTTGCTTTCTCTGCTTACCTCCTGCTTGCTTTATTCCTGAGTCTTCAGACAAGTGACAGTTCAATGCAATAAAAATTCTAGGAACAAACCAATGACAATCTTAACTGATTTAAAGTGTGTTACTCAAGCCATTACTGGTTTTACATGTATGTGTCCCATTAAAGCATCCACAGAGTATGTTAAATTGATCTTGCTATTTACATGAACAGTGTCAATATGTGTTCCCCTTATTTAATTTGTAATTGTGTAGTGCCCTTTAGTACTAGCTTTAACTTCAATCACTGGAATCAACTAGGTGAACACATTCCCTATTTATCATTAGCTCTGGAGTCTGGTGAAGTAAGTTTGCAAAATGAAGCCACACAAAGTATTGATGATGTGAAAAATCTAAATGATTTAATAGGTGGAGCTTGCCCAATTCTGATCAGTCAATTCCAGCCTCAACAGCGAACGAATTAAGGCGTGACAAGGCCACAAATAGTGATGCTAAGAAATTGAGGGCCATGGCTGAGGGAATTTCACAAAGTAAGTCCCATGTCAGTGAAATAATTTGCTCATCATCTGTTGTCAGCATGACTTTCTACTACTAATTTCCAGGAAAATCTTGAACATGTCTTTGGTTCCATAATGAAATTTCTGCTAGTTGTGATCCGTTCTTTACATGGAACCTAATGTTCTTTTAAAGAAGAAAAACATAGTCATAGCTCACCTACCATAAGGACAATAAATCTTTGGACTTCTGATGTTTGTCAACCAGTTTTAACTGAGAGATTGTTTTCATATATCCAAAAACCAATCTGTTAGTTCAGGTACGGTCTTGGTCATCTAAATTATTTTCCTCAAGGGTTATAATCACCTATAATTCAGTTTCGTTTGTGGGACCAGTTTTTGTTAGGATAGAAAACTCTTACATGCAACCATCTTCATTCGCTATTTAGATGCAAGAACTCCTGAAAAATATTCTCTCTCCATAAGTTTCGTCTGCAGAATAGTGGACCCTTTGAAAACGTTTTCTGTCCGTGGAGAATGTATATAGCACAAATTGTTCCTAGCAGTTTCATTCTTGTGAAATTAGTTTGCCCCTAACTTTATACCAAAATCTCTGTCAGCCATGATTTTTCTAGTTATTTTAGCTGGATAGAAGTATTTTCTCTGGGAGTCTCTTATGTTGTCTTCCTTTTCTGTAGTTGGAAAAGCTTTGTTGTTGCTACAATGATTGTTTTTGGGGCTGCAACTATCACATTTGCTTTTGCTGCCTCACAGTTAGACTTGCAATCTGTAAGTACAACATATTATTACTGTTCAAGCAGTCAACTATAATCTGCATTACTAACCTTCCATTGCTCAGGCATTTTTCTTTAGTCGAGTAGGAGAATGTCAGGCTAAATGACCAGTTGTCAGAGGGCTACGAATAACTGTCATGATCCCTAGTGAGATATAATGCCATAAAATGCTGCTTTGTGATATAAATACAAATGTTGTTAAATGTCATGAGGCGAACCGAGGCAGTGAGTCCATCATGAGGTGAGGCATAATTTTCATGATTATAATTATAAAACATATAATATTCATACAAATAGTGAAAACTTGACAAAAAAAACTAAAAGCACAATAAAATACATTTACATCACATTATTATCTAAATCATCCAAAAGTTGGATGGTCTTTAGATAATTTTTACTTTTGTCATGCAGCAAGTGACAACATTCTTTCGGAATTTGTATAGAACATTACAGATGGTCACCAAAAAACTTCTAAGAAAAATATCATGTCTCTTTATTTTTGAAAATTTTGAGATTATCCATTTAATCTTTTTAAAATGCAATATATTAAAATAGATCACTTGATTGTTACTTTTGCATGTAAATAGAAGTACTATGCGTAATTGTTAACTATGAAATTGTTGAAGAAATAAAAAAAATTTGTTCTCTTTATTTTTCTTATTGTAATAAGTTGGTATTTTGCATAAAAAAAAGTACAAAACATAGATTAGGCTCACTTCCACGGTTCCACCTGTTGCACAAAATGGGCTTTTTGCATGTGACAGGATGGCAAACCATGTCATCCTCACTACTTGCAGGTGCCTAAAAGGTCATCATTAATGCCTTGCTTATCATTAGGCGCATCATGTGTGAACCTTTGTTTTAATTTTTTACTAAAAGGTAATACTTTTCCTGAAGCTTGTCTCAGGCTTCAAGTGTGGACCACTGTGAGGCATGTGCTTCAGCCAGTGAAGCGCATGCCGTAGATTGAAATAATTTGCAGTACCTTTTGTAACTTGTTCTCTGAACGAGATAGCTGATTGCTTAAGTTTCTCATTTTGACAGCAATCAACTGGTCTTCATATTATCTTAAGTTTAGATGAATGATACAGTGAGATTTGTTAAATAATCCGTCTGACAGTGTCCAGTTTCCATTACTCAAGGCTGAAATTTTGGAACATGAGAATAACCTATATCTGGATATTGCACGTTCATGGGCGTAATGACCATTTTCTATTGTGGGAGAAGGAAACTAATTATTGCGAAGGTGGAAAGAAACGCAGTTCTCTGTTGTGGATGTTTTAGTGAGTAAACGCATGGATATACCATTCTGCTTAGGAACTTCAAATTGATCCTACAATTCACTGCCAGTTTCTTCATTATGTATAGCTCAGTGCTTAACATGTCTATCTATTTAGACTCTTAGAGTTTATGATGCAATACAACACTTGGAATTGCGTTGACCATATTTTTGTTGAGACTGATAGTACTGGTTTGGTATAAACTATAAAGTCATATGCATGCACGTACAACAAGAACTGTGTATACTTCGAATAGCAATTTGCTCATATCCTTGTACTGCATAAATATACCTGTGTACTTATGCTACTGTTTTGATGGTTTAACCTTCATTATTTTTTCTCTATGTCGGGAAGAACGAGGACATTAAGGTGAAAGGAAAAAGTCTCCTTCAGCCAAAGTTTGAAGGTGTTAAAGCATGCTTTACTCCACTTAGGACATGGGTGAGTGGAGGTTCATAGTTCATTGAACTTTTCTGGTTCCTGCTAAGTTTTGTAACTTTGATCCGTTAATTTCAGGTTGAGAGCATCTCGAAGCATGATACTTTTGATGGGCCGCATGGTGCTAATGAGAAGCCTCTCATTAGGGAGCTTTCAAAAAGATATGGTCGGAGAGTTCCAGAGTGAGGAGCATCAATATGATCCATATAAGTTTAGGAAATACGCCTAGAGCATATGTTATGATCTGTATAAGTCTAGTGAATAAGCCTAGAGCATAATATGTACAGAGAAACTTTTTTCGTCCCGATTTACACATGCAAAGTGAATTATAATTGAAAAGAAAGCATAAGGATGTAAGAAGCTGTCTGCGGCCATCCCTTCACATTAACATTGCTGTAGTAATAAAGCTCTTGAAAAACATGGTTATTGATTAATGTCATCTCATGGGTATTTTTGAAAGCTGATCCGGTTGTTTACTGCAGCGACATATTATCAATTTTCTAACGATGTTTTTCAACGAGGTAAAACCTTCGGAAAACAACTTAGAACATCTCAACTTTCTTAAATATGGGAAACATTTTATCAGCATCAACTTGGATAATTCACCAAAACCAATATATATATATATATATATATATATATATATATATATATATATATATATATATATATATATATATATATTCTTGAATCAGATACATAGTCCATTTTGATGTGCTTAAGCTAGCGGTGTTGAATTGGACCGACTGAGCAGGTCACTGTATTTTCATTATTCTGAAACGAATAAGATGGTATTTGGGCCTGCTAGGACTTGTCAGTGTCTTGTGAACTTTCGTGACAATGAATCTCTAGGTGATGTCCAGAACTGGATGAATCCAAAGTGATTTTTTTTAACTATTTTCTTCAATAAAACGACTAATTAATGAGTTTCAAAGACTACATGATAATTTCTAGAAGGGTATTTTGGAAATTTGATTTAATTCTATATTTATTTGTTCCATGTAAAAGAGATGAAACAGCTCGAAAAGCCATCCTTTAATTGGTAAACCTTTGAATTTATTGATCAATGTTCAGCATTCCCGATCTGGCCAATAGACCAAAGTGATCAGATGGATTTAGACTTGAATATTATAGAGAATAAATATTATTGCATGATAGATGATGCATTTTGTCCATGAAAAAAAAAAAGTTAGCCTTGTAGGCTGCATAAAATTTGGTGGCACTTGAATACCAACTCTTACGCTTTCATGGCTTGATGGTGCAGAAGTTCTGATCATCCACGTATAACAGGGAACATTGCAAATATTCACACTACCCCTTGAGAAAGCTCTTCAAATCATCATTCATCTGAGAGATTTGGTGCATTTGGAACATTAATGTCTAATAAGGAATTTACAAGTACTTTGTTCACCTTGAAAAGATATGAGCAGTTCCATAGTATGGCAAATCATATTCTCAAGATCTGAGAACCCCATCATCCATTTTCATCATGGATGTTTGCCGATATTAGCGTGGGTGCTGCATTTGGAGGCCAACTTATGCTGTCTGAACATTGAATCCGGAACATATCGTTTAAATTCACCGGTTTTAGTTCCATAACAAAGGATTTGTTTAAGTTGAAATTCACATGTCTTCAGTTTTATAATAAATTCACATGTGTCCAGAGACAAACCCACATGCTGTTGACACTTGACACCTTGAGTCCAAAGAAGAGAAGGGAAAAACTTATGCTTTATGTGACTGAGACAGCTAACTCGTTCACATGTGACCAACTTAGGAAGGGGCGCTTTTAGGTGCCTTGTAGATCACATTGATAATGATGAGTTAACTTCCAGGAAAAAAGTAAGTATGAAAGAGAAATCCAACTAAATTTCATGGACAAATGGTCATAGCGTGCGCGTGCCCGCACACGTGGCACCATCATAGATATGAACTTACAAACGTCGATTGAAGAGGAATCTTATAATTGGTTCGGGACAACTAGCAAAATAAATAAAAAGTTGTATCACATATTACACTGTATCAAACATTTGATAACCAATGGAGATATGTGAAATCGTGTTGTAAATTGGTTCAGCCGCCGCAGGCTCTCCACACAAGATCATTTGTTCAACTGAATGGATTGTCAAAGAATTGGATGAAGAGTACCGTTTCTTCGAAGGCATGTGTGTGTGTATATATATATAGGGAGAGAGAGAGAGAATAATTGAAATCAACCAGTGACTTCTATGGTCGAATGGTTTTATTTATTTTACATTGATAAAAACTGTCACAAAAGATATATTGGAAATGACCAATTACTTGACCATGGCTTGTAGCGACAAAATTCACTTTTTGTGATGGTTTTTAGTGATGCATAATAATAAAGAAAAAAGCCATCCAACCACAACGTTAACCAGCTGATTTGAAATAGAGGTTTCAGTTGACATTACTCACTGCAGTTTCAAATAGATCAATCGAGACCGCGTAACAGATACAAACATTTGTAAGGAAATAGAACCCAAACTTCCAAACCAATTCTTTACTTTGCTGTCTGACCACGATTGCTTCATTCGCCAGCAACTGATCACCGGGTTGATATGCAAGTTCTTATCATGTCCTTTCCAACAACCCTTGTTTTTTTCTTTTTTCTCTACTACTTTTTCTTTTCTAGTCAAAGGAGATATTTTTGTAATCACCCACTTAACAATTTTTTCAAATACCTTTCTGGTTTTCTAAATTTCATCAATCTTCTATTTGAGTTAGTGGCATGGGAGTTCTTAAAATTAATGGGGAAAAAGCAGAAGTTTCAAGACTAAAAAGGCCTTACAAGTTTGACAAAAAGTATGGTTCGTCGGTTGGTTCGAGAAGTCATATGCACACATTTTTAAACATTTACAGTTGACTTGGACATAGTGAGGGTGACATGTATATTATAACATTCCACCACGTAAAATCACAAGTAAAATGCCGTAATATTCTTGATCATACACTCCCCCTTTGTCATAAATAGAAAAGTAAATCAGGAATTGGCAAAAAGGAAAATAGAATGCTCAAATTTAGAAATTGCCTAAGATGAGGAAAAGGTTTTACTTGGAAAGAACAACTAGATAGGGGAGGTTCTTCCATGGGCCCTTGTGGAAATTCAGGGCTCTGAGTGGTGGCTTAATGGCCCACCAGAGCACAGTCTCTCTTTCTTTCCGTGGCCTTCTTCATGGCCCGCCAAAGCTCTCCCTCTCTATAGTTGTATCTTATTAATGACTCCAACCACGCTTCAAGCCAGACTGGAAAGAGCCAACCTACAGCAAGTCTATACATTTTTCTATATGATTCGTTTCCATGTGATTTGATGCATCTCATCATCGTACATATCGGCGATGTATATCAATTGGACCACCATTACCAACTGAATATTTTTGTGCCATGTTAGGTCGATGGTTCTAAGTAGTCTTCCTGATTGTAAGCAGGTGAAAAGATGCTCGAAACAAACCAAACGCTTTCTGTTCTGCGCATTAAATGTTGAACAACCCTTGCCAGGCATTCCACCCATGTACAGATGCTTGCTCTTCTAGCAGCCAATATAAGCAAGGTGGGTTAGGCAGATTATCATATTATGCCAATAAAGAGACACAATCTTCGACTTGATTTGTATTCGAGTTCAGCCCCTGAACAGGTGGATGAAGCACTTTCTTTGGCCACACATTGCTTTTGCAGAAAGTGAAAAATGCCATGAACTCAACAGCTGGTTGCTGATCAGCTCAATTCAGCTAAACAAAATGCTAATCTGTGTTCGAAATATTTTCTTCCGGGCAACTTAAGCCCTTCTTTGTTCATGAATGAACTAAGCATGTAACTGGGTGCTTGTCTTCAGTTGTGTCGCATAATTGTTTTTCGCAGCAAAGGAGTTTACCAAATGAGAAAAATAAGGCAAAATTTTCTAAAGTTATTTAAATAAATGTTATGCAAAACTTATGCAATGTTATTGGTACAGATGAATGATCAAGTCCCTGGATATGCATTTGAAGCTTTAAACAACACAATCGACAATGAATATTGTAACTGTCATAATAACAATTAAATATAAAAAAAGACAAATATTGACTGTTCCGCAGTAAATCTCTCTGCTGCATATTCAATAAAAAATGTTTGGTTACTGATCAAAAAGCCTGAATACAATAGGTGGATAATCAACAAAACCTTCCCCACCATCAACATCCATTGAAAGCAAGACTTGCTGGACTGCATAAAGAATGGATGATAGTAGTGCCCCGCATTCAAGTAATTCTCTAGAACTGCAGGAGATGTAAATGATGACCCTGTTTGTCTTGGTCACAGCTAGCAAATGCCACCTGCAGTTCTGACACTACCAGGACAGTAACAATATCGATGAATTGCAAAAAAATAAGGAATATATTATTGACCACGTGCTTTGCATTTTGTTAGAAATATTGACATGTAACTCAGTTAACATTGATCCATGAAGCTATGTTTCCAAGTCCAACAAACAAATGACCAACACAAACAGGAGTTGATAATTGTCAGCCAATTCAATGGAAGATGATAACAATGTGGTTAGTGGTGGTGTTATAAGAGTGAACTTTCAAGGAAAGGAAAAAAGGCACATATACAAACACAAAGGGAAAAAAAAAGCAGTGTCATCCCAGTAACTATCACATATAATTGCTTCGAGGAAAAGAATTGTATACAGCATTAATCTTCATCCAATGAAGTAGAGTCATCTTCTTCATTGGTTCTACTTGGTCCGCATTCTTCATCATCTTCTTCTTCTAAATCTGAAGACAACCCAACCTCTAAATTTTCTGCTTCTGGAAATGGATTCACATGGTCAATATAGATTCGATCTGCATTTATGTTTGCCATTTCTGCAGCCATGCTTTGCAAATGCATGTTCATTCTAATGAATACCAAATCAGTTACTCTAGATGGTAAAAGATTGCTTCTCTTCTTTGTATTAACAGCTTCAAATGCACTCCAATTTCTTTCGCAAGCTGATGCACCGCATGGCTGGCTTAAAATTTTGATTGCTACTCTTTGAAGAATAGGAACAGAACATCAACATATCAACCACCAAACACCTAACATAATTTAAAAAAACCAACAAACAAAATTGAGAATCATACAGTCGCAAAATTTGTAATTAAAATATTTAACCAATCATCAACAATTCAGAAAAAGTGAGACACTTACGTGGATGAGAAGTGTCAATAAGATTCATGGATATCTCACCACGAAATAATGATGGATGTCTGGCTTCATATTTGGCCAATTCAAGAGACATATTTGCACAATCCTCAGGAACAAGAAGTTTTTTTCTTGTTAACTCCAAACCTTCCCAATCTTCATCATTCATCCTTAATTTATTATTCCAAACAAATGAGGATTTAGATAAGCTGCTGCGGCATATATGGGACTGTTCAAATTACGGTTCCATCTCTTGTCAATTATACTCCAATATGACATATATTTTTCTCTCACGTTGTTGCATGCACTCTTGATAGCTCCTTTATCAAGTGCTTCATACAAATAGCCCATAGTGGCTCCTTCCCCATCTACCATCTTAAGTACTCTCACTAATGGTTCAACAAACCTTATTATTTCTTTTCCCTTTCTCCAAAAATCTTCATTTTGAATGAGCCTTGTAAGTTCTTTTGCATCATTTTTTTCAGTGTTTTCAACATGTCTCCAATCATTGGAGGCAACCATAAACTTCAGGCCCTCTTCTTGTTTTAAGATGGAATCCAAACAAATAAATTGAGAGGCAAATCTAGTCACACCGGGCCTCCTCAACTCCTTTCCCTTTGTATAAGTTCTCATTATATCTAAAGCATGTTGCTTATTATATAAGAACTTGACAGCCTGCCTTGCTTTGCACATGATATTTTTCACATCTTCTAAACTATCAATGTCTTCAAGCATTAAGTCAATGCAATGGGCAGCACAAGATGTGGTAAAAATGTTTGGATATTTTCCTTCAAGAATACGTTTTGCTTTTCTATAATTGCTTCCATTATCGGTAACAATTGTACAACATTGTTTGCCCCAATTTCTTCTATAGTTGGAGATAAAAAATCAACTATAAATTCTGCACTTTTAGGGCCTTTTTCAACTTGACTTGCCTTCCAAAATACGGTGCCAGTTGGAGAGCTCACCAATAAGTTTATATAGAACTTGCTTCTAATCGTGTCTTTCCAAATATGAGACATAATTGTGCATCCAGATTCTGTCCATGTTTTCTTCATTTCATCAACATATACTAGAGCATCTTTTCTTGCTTCATCTAGTAGTTTCGTTCTCGTTGTTTCAGAGCTCGGGAGAATGTACCCTGGTCCAAAGTTTGTAGCAGCAGCAACAAAATTTTTGAAGTCTACTGATCGAAGCAAGTTGAAAGACAAGTTATTCATTACAATAGCCTTCAATAGAAGCTTATCCACAACATCCTTTTCTCCTTTTTTCATCATGCCTGAAATTGTTTGTTGTAGGCATTGTCTTGATTCCTATATGTCATTTGATCATTGTGATACTTGCTTTGTTGTTAAAAGTACTAGACTTTCATTTCCAAGTAGTTCCATCTCTAGTCATGCACCTTTGGAATTGATTTACTGTTATGTTTGGAAAGGGTACCAGACATCTTCATTAAGTAGCACACATTATTTCTTAACTATAGTAGACAATTTTTCTCGATCTACATGGGTCTATCTTATGAGACACAAAGCTGAAGTTTTTTGCATGATTAGAAATTTTGTCACCCTTAGAATTTTAATACAATAGTAAAATTATTGAGAATTGTGTATGTCTTACCATATTATCACAACATTATCATGGTATTCTTGTTTATTTGTTTAATAAATTGTTCATCTTCTTGTTTCTCCTAATTGTAAGATTTTCCAAAAATCTGTGTCTCTCCAGCCTGAAACAAGAGTGATTGAGTAGAGAAGGTAGAAGCCGATGGAAGAGAAGGTGCAGTTGGCGTGAAAACCACATTGCAATCCTTAATCACTGTTATTAAGATAACCTAATCAGATTACAACAGTTTGTACAAAAATATGTAAAAAATTACAAGTATGCCACCGCCTAGTATATTTGGGTGTGTGGATATAAAAGAATTGGATCGGGTCGTTTGGACAGACCCGATCCTGGGCGCACAAACTTAACAGCCCCTCTCTAGTTGTGCATGAGATTTGATCATGCATAACTTGTTCTTCAATTCCGAGAAGTGCTGTCCTGTGAGTCCTTTGGTGAAGAGGTCAGCTACTTGTTCACTGGTGGGTATATAAGTAGGCAAGATCTTGGCTTCTTCAACCTTCTGACGGATGAAGTTTCTGACGGATGAAGTGTTGATCAATCTCTATGTGTTTGGTGCCATTATGTAGAACGGGGTTGAAGGCAATTTTTATCGCACTTTGGTTGTCACATAAACGATGACTGAACAATAGGAAGGCTGAGTTCTCCAAGCAAATGGCGTAACCATGACGCTTCAACTATCCCAACAACCATCGCTCTATATTCTGCCTCAGTGCTAGATCGAGCAACCGCACGCTGCTTTTTACTACTCCAACAAATGAGATTAGAATCAAGGAAAAAACAAAAACCTGAAACTGATCATCGATAATCGGGATCTCTTGCCCAGTTTGCATCGGTATAGGTATAAATGCGATGTCCAAACATAACATTGGGGAATCTTGTAACAACCCGACTCACTCCTGGGCTCGGGCTCCTGGTTCGGTAGATCCCAACCTGCACCCTAGCAGTTTCGACCCTAACAAAAAAAAAGCTAGGAACCAGGACAATCATCTCATTCATGGTCTCCCTTTATATGCCCTTAAAGATCCCTCACAATCTTCGATACAGGACTAAACTTCTGGGGTGTTACAATCCACCCCCCTTAAGGCACACGCGTCCGTGCATGTGGGACCCCAGGTTCGAGTGTTGAAGCGGCTCTGATACCACTGTAACAACCCGACCCACTCCTGGGCTTGGGCCCCTGGTTCGGCGGTTCCCAACCCGCCTCCTAGCAGTTTCGGCTCTAACCAAAAACATGCTAGGAACCAGGACAATCATCTCATTCATGACCTCCCTTTATATGCCGTTGAAGACCCCTCACAATCTTTGATACGGGACTAAACTTCCGGGGTGTTACACATCTTGTGTAGACTAGTCCATCTCCAAGAGTAGCTTTGAGATACCGTAAGATTCGCTTAATGGCATCCATATGTCCTTCCGTGGGTGCATGCATAAATTGAGAGATCTGATTTACAGTATATACTATGTCTGAGCGTGTAAAAGTGAGGTATTGTAACATACCAACAATGCTGCGATAGAATGTAGGATTGAGATATGCAGCAATTCCATCAGAGGCAATCAATTTGGTGTTGAGAACACTAGGAGTAGTTATGGGTTTGCAGTTAATCATGTCTGCCCTGCCAAAATATTAAGAGTATATTTGTGTTGCGTAAGAGTCAATCTATCATCTGTCCTGTCAAGTTTAACACCCAAGAAGTACCGTAATTTGCCAAGATCCTTCATCTTGAATTCTTGCTTCAACATATCTTTAACATAAGATATATGTGAAGAAGAATTCCCAGTGATAACAATATCATCAACTTAGATAAGTAACCAAGTGATAGTTTCTCCGGTATGGTAGATAAAAAATGATTGATCGAAAGAGCTTCAGAGAAAACCAACTTGTGTATATGATGAGAAAACTGATCGAACCATGACCTAGAAGCCTGCTTCAACCCATATAGAGACTTGTGTAACTTGCATAACCATTTTTGAGGATCATGTGTAGCATAGCCGGGAGGTTGCTCCATGTATACTTCTTCCTTTAGAATCCCATGAAGGAAGACATTTTGACATCCAACTGATAGAGAGTCCATGCATATGAGACTGCAAGAGAAATAATTACGCGGATCGTTCTCATCTTGATGACAAGACTAAATGTTTCATCATAATCTTTCCCGTATTGCTGAGTTAAGCCTCGCGCCACAAGGCGAGCTTTATATCGATCAATGCTACCATCAGACTTATATTTCATTTTGTAAACCCATTTGGAGCCCACAACATTCTTACCATCTGGACGAGGAACAATCTGTCAAGTCTGACACTCATTCAAGCCTGCCATTTCCTCATTCATAGCTTCAACCCAACATTTTTCCTTACTCGCATGTTGATAACATTTTGGTTCCACCTTTTTGCTGACTTCTATCATAAAAAGTTGAAAATCTAAGGAAAAATTGTTATAGCTCACCCATCTGTCAATAGGATGCCGAACGAGTTGTGATTTGTGTGTAGCTGCAGAGGGACTGACCGCCGGGAATACACCAGGCCTGAGAAGTGGTTATCTATAGGTGGATCATTGGGCTGAGAGGATGAAGGCAGGCTGTCCAAGAAAGTGGTTATCTACAGCTTGCTCTCTCTGCTCAGACAACATTTCCACCCCTTGTCTTAAAATTTCAGCATGTAACCAAGTATCATATACCTCATTTTTATCATTCAGTGTCACAGAAGGCGCCTTTGGATCTTGTAACCTGCTTTCATAAAAAACAACATGCCGTGAAATATGCACACGCCCGTTTTAGGATTGTAACATCTATAGCCCTTGTAATTTTTTGCATACCTCATAAATCTGCACAAAACAACATGTTTCTTAAGGAAACTATCAATATGCACATAGCACACACATCCAAAAACACACAATTCCTCATAATGTGGTTGTTCCTTATGTAATAGAAAGAATGGTGATTTTCCATCAAGCAAAGCCAATGGCAGCCAGTTTATAACATGGACAGCCATATGAAAAGCGTCAGTCCACAATGTCATAGGTAAATCTGTGTCATGCATCATGCTGAGTGCACTTTCAACGATATGCCTATGTTTCCTTTCAGCAATTCCGTTTTGCTGAAGTGTACGCGGGCATGAGAATTGTCTAGTGATCCCATGATTTAGTAAGTACTTAGTAAATTCGTTTGAAATAAATTCACCGCCACAATCACATTGAAAATGCACAATATCACTGGAGTATTTATTTCGAACCAAGGCATGAAATTGAGTGAACAAGCAGAAAACTTCTAATTTGTGTTTTATGAAATGGATCCAAGTATATCGAAAATATGAATCAATAAAAATGACATAGTATCAACTCCCGAAAGAAGAAGGAATTAGAGCGGGCCCCCAAACATCGGAATATATAGTGTCAAAAACCTTGAAGCTCTTTTATTGATTAATTGAAACGGAAGGGCATGGCTCTTACAGATGTGACGACTCGAGCACATGCTGGACTCACCAACTGAATTCAGACTGGACTTATCTAAGAATCCGTCTGCAATAAGACTTCGAACAAAAGACTGACTACAGTGAGCTAACTGACTGTGCCAAATGGACGGCTTATTATACTCTGTGACATTAACTTCACTATGAATTGGAAACGATGAATTTGAAAGGTAAGGTTTTGACATCTTTGGAGCTTCTTCAAGGACATACATATCTCCTTTGCCAGTGCCCTCAGCGGATGTCTTCTTGGTTCGAGCATCCTTGACATAAATAGAAGATGGTGTGAATTCAACAGAGGAATGAGTATCATCAATAAGTTTGGACACTGAGATAATATTTTTCTTGACATTTGGAACAACAAGGACATTCTTTAATGGTATGGAAGAATGACCCATAGATATTTGTGCATTTCCTATGTGCGATATTGTGTGATGGGAACCATCTCCCGTGACAACTGAGCCTTGATCTAAATAAAGGAAAACACTAGAGAGATTACCTGTGTCACCAGTAACATGGGCTACTGCTCCAGAGTCTACATACCATTCTCCTTGCTCATTTTGTTTCAAGTGGAGTTTAGATAGGGCTGTCATTAAAAGCTGCTGACGTCTGCTGAAATATTTGATATTGCATTTGAGTCGGATGATGATCAAGCTGACCCTGCTACTGCCTTGTTCTCATGCCTGATCTAGTTATTTTTGTTCCGAGGATTGTACCAACATTCTGATTTTACATGCCCCCTTTTGTTGCAATAGAAGCAAGTAGGAACCCTTCTAGGCGTGGTAGATGTAGTATTCATGCCTGGTGGTGTTGGGAGAATACCTCTTCCCATTCCTGCCTAAGGAGTCCAAGGACGGGTGCGATTCCCTTGCAGTGTGTGTGTCCCTGTAATAAGTACATTGTGGCTGCTGGAAGGAATTAAGTTCTATCGCTGTACACGACTAGCTTCATGCTGAAATAACTTGGTCTTCAAATCTTCAAAGGATGGGAGGACATGTAGAACTTCCAAAGCTGTGCAAAATATGTCAAAATCTGTTCCCAGTCCACTTAAAGCTTGCTGCACTTTGTCCTTGTCGCTGACCGGATGTCCAATGACAGTAAGCTGGTAGTTTACATTTTTTATTTCATTCAAATATTCCAAAACTATACGCGTCCCGTGCTTGATGTCATGAAACTGCCTTTTTAATTGTAGAAATCGTGCTTCCGATACTTGAGAGTACGTCGTGGCAAGCATAGACCACAACTTTAGGGCTGTTAAATCATCATCAACGCCTCCCAATATTTCCTCTGACAGAGTAGAAGTAATGTAGGCAACAAGAGACTGGTCGTGAGCCAGTCAAACTTCATACTCAAGGTTGTTTTCAGTAAGAGTTTCATACTCAAATCTGATCTCAGTCCCAACCGAAGTCCCAACAGCTTGATATGCCACTACAGTCCTCTTCACTTCACGATCGATGCACTTTGGAGGAGCTGGGGTGGTGCCATCGATATGTCCATAGTGGCAATGGCTCTTAATAAATGGGACTATTTGATGTTTCCAAGTCAAATAGTTGCTGTGATTCAGTTTTTGGGAGATAAGTTGGGAGAGAAAACTGGGGGATAAGAGAGAGGAGTTTCCATGGCTGAATAATGAGAGCAGAAATCGAAGAGGAATAATGGAACATGTAGGTATTTTGTGTAATGGTTTGGTTTGAAGTTTGGACAGAATTAGGACAAAGGAGATTAAGATTATGTGATGTAGAAATTAAATGGAACAGAATTAGGGCAGATAACACAGAGGTAGAATTTAGGGCAAGTACTTGAATTAGGGCAAATCACGCCAGAAATAGGATTTAGGGCAAATACTGGAATTAGGGCAAATCACGCCAGGACTGAATCCACTTACCGGAGGATGATGTTTACCATGTAAGATTTTCCAGAAATCTGTGTCTCTCCGGCCTGAAACAAGAGTGATTGAGTAGAGAAGGTAGAAGCCAATGAAAGAGAAAGTGCAGTTGGCGTGAAAACCACACTGCAATCCTTAATCACGGTTATTAAGATAACCTAATCAGATTACAACAATTTGTACAAAAATATGTAAAAAATTACAAGTATGCCACCGCCTATAGTATATTTGGGCGTGTGGATAT
The DNA here is from genome assembly GCF_008831285.2 of Nymphaea colorata. Lineage (NCBI taxonomy): Eukaryota > Viridiplantae > Streptophyta > Magnoliopsida > Nymphaeales > Nymphaeaceae > Nymphaea > Nymphaea colorata. The sequence goes on along the minus strand of NC_045144.1, from coordinate 20,940,344 downwards.
AAAAGAATTGGATCGGGTCGTCTGGACAGACCCGATCTTGGGCGCACAAACTCAACACTAATTTTCTCTTTACACAATTCTCTTAGCTTCTAAGATTTGTTAGATTGCTTTTAATATTACAAGATTTTGCCTCTTGGACTCAAGTATATCTTTGCAACTATGTTTGAAGCATGAAATCTAGTAGAAGGCATAACTTTTAGTAAATAAACTATGAAAATTACATCCACAAGTTTGATGGAAGCAAAAAATGTTGACAAAAATATGTATCATGCGCACATGCAATACACACACACACATATGAGGCCGAGTGTTTTCATTAGCTGCCCAGTTTGTCAAGAAAATTGCTAATTGGCATTAGAGAAAAAAACTCTTGAATCATTTAATTTTGGTACACAAATATGTTTTAGATGCTGAATTATTGTAAGTCAGAATCTCATAAATATTTAAGAATCAAAACAATCAATTTTTTTGCACACAAAAGAAAAATCCAATAGCTGGTTTATCATAAAAAGTGCCTAGTCCACCGATATTCGACATTTTTGTCTGTGTAAATCTCATCCATTGGTAATAATTTTAGAGTAGCTCAATAATGTAAGATCTCAAGAAGTAGTTGTGACCATATTGCGCTTATGCCCATGATGCCTTAGATCTTGGTTCATAGTTCTTTATGGCTGTTAAGTTGAAGCTAGCTATGGGGTGTGTTGACGTGTTTTAGCATACGGGTCTGGGTCTGGACCCGGTCCACTATGTGTTTCTGTTAAGGCTTTACTTATGTCATTGTAAACCCTAACTTTTAGTGTGAATGATATTCTAAGAGAGAGAGGGTCTGGCTGCTAGTGGGCATCAGTCCTCCTCACCCGTGGTTTTTTTCCCTCTTATTGAGGGTTATTTTCCATGTTACATAGTGTTCTTCTCTTTGCTTTGTTTTTTCGGCCCGAAGTGCTGCTGTGTCATACCGTCGAGCCTTGGGGGCACCATGATCTGTCAGGCTCCCTGCCGCTGCTCCCCACTGTCGCGTCCTGCTACAACGACTGCTTGTTCGCTCCTACGCCCCAACGTCCAGTGTCGCTAGTGATAGCCTTTCCTTTCAGCTGCCGCCTGGGTCGATAGCTGTTGGTGCTGCTGTCTGATCTGCGATTGCCTGCTCTCTCCCGAGACGACGCTCCTTGCTCTCAGACGACATACGATGCTCCCTGCTGTGTCGCCTGTTCCAGCAAGTGACCTCCTCTGATCGACGACAACTTCTTCCACATCTTCTGCCTACTGCACAGTCTTTTGTCACCTGATTTTTTGATGCTCTGTAGCTTCTTTCGTTGCTGACCACTGCTCACCCGTCGCCCAGTGTCACACAGAGTCTGCGATCTGCCGTCGTCCAGCATCTGTTGTCGCATGTAATGCTTTGTTCTGTCTTCTTTGTGGCTGAGCATTCTATTCTACTGCCACTTGAGTCTTTGCCTTCTCTACTGTCGCCAAGGCATCGCCCAACCTCTTTGTTCAAGTCTGCCTCCCTTGTTGCTGTCGTAGCCTATGGGCGCCACTTCTGCGCCTGGTCTCTACCTTTGCTAGTAACTCCATCGTGTACCTTGGTGTTTTTTTCTGCCATTCTTCGCTGCAGTGCTTACCTTGATCATGGACAGAATCTTCTTCCTCTACTGTCAATATTGAATAGGCTGATGTTGGGGCTTCTAGAATTGAAAATATTCCAGTTCAAATTACTACCATTCGCCTCACCAAGGAAAATTATCTTCAATGGTTTGTTGCGATCACTATGGGGATTGCTGGTCAGGGCCGAATTGCTTATATAAAAGGGAGGAAGATTGAATCGGTCGAGACTAATGTTGCTTGGGACACATGGTTTCTTGAGGACAACCAAGTTAAGACTTTGATTGTCAACTCCATGTTCTTTGATATTCAACCTCTCATTCTTCACAAGAGGACTGCGAAAGATATGTGGGTTATTTTGGAATAGATGTATGGCCAAAAGAAGAAGGATGTGCGAGTGTATCAATTGATGAAGAATGTTTATGCTCTATAGCAAGGTGAACTCTCTGTGGCAGATTTTTATGCAGCCTTGAAATCTAAGTGGGAGGAACTTGTGTACTACTTAGATGACACTTAGAATTGTCCCCAAGACTATATGCAGCCTTGAAATCTAAGTGGGAGGAACTTGTGTACTACTTAGATGACACTTGGAATTGTCCCCAAGACTAGGTGCATCATTTAGCTAAGGAGTGAAAGAATATGGTGTTTTTTTATTCTTATCAGGATTGAATGATGACTTTGAAAGTATAAGAAGTCAAATCCTGAATTATGAAAAACTGCTTAATATTGAAGATGTTTACTCTCGTATTGAGGCTGAAGCGCAAAGACACCTTGTTATCACTGAGAGAAAGGGGAATCACACCTCATATAATGAAGGATCTGCCCTTGTTAGCTATGCCCCTGTTGGAGATGTCCCACCTCCTCGCAAGTGTACTCATTGCAAGAAGACTGGTCACGCCATGGAATTCTGTTGGGACTTGCATCCTGAAAAGAAGAATAGTCGACGGTGGTCTTCAAATGGAAAAAAGCCTACTTCTGATGCTACTAACTCTAGTGGAGGGAAAACCTTTATTTCTGCTGAACAGATTCATGAACTCTGTGCTTACCTACGTCAGATGATGTGAAGGTTAACCATGCTCTCGCCATTTATGGAGAAAAAGGTAATTCTTGTATGGGGGAATAGATTGTTGACAGTGGTGTCACCCACAACATAACTGACAATCCTAAGCTCTTCTATGAGTATAAGCTCTTATCAGGAAATGAACGTGTTTCTCTTATCATCGATGGTTACTTTGCCTCTATGGCACAGGAAAAGAGAGTCTTTCTTTGTTAAACAAATTTTTAGTGCATGGTGCCCTACAGGGCCCTCATCTTCCATTGAGTCTCTTGTCAGTTAGCAAAATTACAAAAGTGCTGAATTGTGAACTCATTTTGTCTGCCAATCATTGTGTTTTGCAGGACTTGGTTTGATGTCTGAAGGCTTGTATCGAACATAGAAGAAGCGAGAGGATTGTCTTTAGTTGTTTTTTTATTGGCATGAACGCCTTGGACATCTTCCTTTTGGTGTTTTGAAACAGTTATTTCCTTATTTATGTTCTAGTTTGGAATTGTCCATGATATCTTGTGATGTATGTCAATTTGCTAAACATGTTATGGCTTCATACTCTATTTCCACCAGTCATGCTAATGAATCAGCTAAGCTACTAACTGTTGCTTAAAACCCTGAAGCAGCCAGCATTACTGAGCTAAATAGCTCAAATCTATAACTTCAAGTTTCAAAAGAGCCTCATTAGACAAAACTCGCAATGTGCACTAACGCACAGTTAAGAAATGAGAAACTGAATATTATTCAAAGAAGAACAACTGAAGAAAACAATGAGCGGAAGGGGGAGAATTCTCCTTAACATATACACAAGAAGCGGGCCAGCTATCTGTTGGCTAGCTAACAATATATGTAAGTACATTATTGAGATATGTAGTTATGTACTCCAACAGTTAATGAGAAATTTAAGGAATGTAGAATACAAATGCATTCTGCAATTTGAAACTCTGAAGCCACATAAAGTAGATCAAGGTAGATGGACTGTTCTTCAAATACTTCTCTAGCATGATAATCCATCTCTATATGTTAAGTCCACTCATTTAAGGTACAATTTCAGACTATATAAATAATGCTCCATTGTCACAACATAATCTGGTGGGTAGTTTCAAGTGTATTCCTATATATTCCAATAGTTTCCCGAGCCACGTAATTTCCATTGCTGGAGAAGTCAATGCTCTACATTTTACGTCTATAGAAGATTAAAAAAGAGGAACTTTTTGCTGCTTCTTGCATTTCCATGGTATGAGAGGATCTCTTAAAAAGATACAAAACCAGTTGTTAAATGTCTATTATTAGGACCTCCTCAAATGCTTTTCCTTGACAAAGTGGTGATCCATCTGTATATGTTCTGTCTGCTCATTAAAGGTATGATTCCAGACTATATAATTCAAGCTCTTATTTCACAATATAATCTTGCGTGTAGTTTCAGGTGTACTATATGTTTCAAATAGTTGCCTAAGCCAGACAATTTTCATTGTTGTAGAAGCCAATGGTCTATATTTTGCATTTGCAGAAGAAGAAACTTGTTTTTTTTTTTGCTTTTCATGTCTCCTTAATATGAGAGAATCTTCTAAAGACACAAAAACAATTTTTGAATGTCAAAGACTCTATATCTCCTCCCAACCAACACCAGTATAAGCAACTAATTCTGGTGATGATGAAAAAAAAAAAGTTCGCTCCTTCGCGGTTCCTTTGACATACTTGATGATTTGTATTATGACATTCATGTGACAGAAGTTTCTCTCATGTGGCTCTCCTGATTTTAACCACGTAAAGTTCTTCTTCTACAAGCTAATGACAGGGGCAGCGCTTATTAGTCCAGAATTTGTCAACCAAATATGGAAATCACATGTAATAGTTACACTTCTCGCATGAACCATCAATGAATGTGCAATCCTAGGATTAGTGAAATTCAGTTATTTCACTGTAATGATTCATATTGTCACATTTTTTTCATCATTAGTAGCAAAAATTCATGCAAATCACTTAAAATACTCTCCCATAAACTTCTGAGCATTCAGTTGTAACAGTTCTACAATGTTGCCATCACAGTTGTTCCTCAATCCTCTTCATTCTAATGCTCTGTGTTGGAACTTATAAATTTTTTTACAATGATTTACATTTGTATCATTTTATTAGATTGTATGTCATGTTGAGATATCGTATGCTGCTAATTTGCATGGGCTCATATCTCCACATTTCTGTTCAAGTTTCTAATAATAATGAAATTGTATCTTTTATGTTCTATGATCATTGATAACTATTTGTTTTCCAGGGAGAAGATATTGAGGATATTGAAATATTGAGAGTCATTTTTGGAATTTTTCCTACTTACCGGAACAGGTGTGAATTCATTCATCATCAAAAACCAAATTTCAGATTTACCTCATTTTTTATTATTTATGCAGATAGCATCCTTGCTAAGTATCCACCTGGTGACATGTACTTTGTTTCCAAAGCTTTGGATGCCATTTTGTGATCTGTTACTGTCCTTTTGCTAATGAATAATCACTCAAGTTGTTTGCTTTCTTTTCTTATTTACATGAATTTTTTTCTTTACTTCTTATATTGTGTATCCTAATCTTTCTATCATTTGCTCGATGTTGAAGCATATTTAATTTTTTCTCTTAAAATTCTCTATTAAAATTTGCCCAATGATGAATTATTGATAATAGTTCAGTCTCTCAAGAGACATCTATGCATGAATTATTGATAGTAATTTAGATTACAGATAAACATATATTGTTGAACTTGGTAAAATCTCAATTTTGCTGATTTTTATTTTGTGCGATTCCAAATACAAAATCATGATGATGTGCTTCCTCTAAAAAGACAAATTTTGCTTGTCATAGCCTGAGTTTCTTTTTTTTTTCCTTCCTTTCAATGTGCAGTTTCATGTAGGATCATTACTATAGCTCCACTGTCTTGCTTCCGTTGCTTCCCCTCTCTCCCCACTCCTTCTACTAGAAGATGCTTCATCATTTCGGCAAATATCCTATTTGTTGTTTCTGATATATATATATTTTTGTTTGAAGTCATGGCTGAAAATGGTTTTCTTTTATTCTATGTTCTGCTGCATGATCTTTTAGGCAACCTTCAGATTGCTTTTGCATCGCTGTTTTTCATATAACTGTTAGCTGTGGTGTTAGCTCTAATTATGTGAAAAACTTGATACTGATTTGGTATGGTTGATACTTGGTAGTCTATCTGAGGTCTTAAGTTTGAATTTCTCTCAGATGAGGGACCAACTTTAGATTGAGCTAGCCACTACTTCACTAGAGAAGAATGTTCACAATTTTATGTTGAAATATTTTCTTTCTATGCAACTTCTTGAGTACAGAATTTGGCACCAGGCTTAATCTTTTGATTCGTTGCCATCAATGTGGAGAAACTTCTTTCTTTCTTTGCTTGGAAAGAGATATAAAAGAATTTGTTTTTAGTTTTCAGGAAGCTAGCATCAACTCTGCCATTCATACACAGTTAGTCATATATTGCAGGTAAGATGTGTATGACATCATTAGCCATGTCAAGTTTAAGAAGCTTGAAAAGCTCATCTGTGCATGATGCATGAACTGAAATCTTGGCCTGGTGAATATGTTTTAGATGCTAGCTATTGACTGTATTAGTCTTTATTCTGCCAGACACATTGACATAATTGGAGTCACTTGATATGTAACATTTTTGTGTCCACTAAGTCAATGCTCAGTTCAGCTGTCACTTAGCGGGCATGTAATGTCACTCACTTGATGCTTGATTCTTAGCTCTTGATACTGCTATTTTTTCAGGTTGGTGATGCTAGTGGCATGCAGTCTCCAGTTTCCTTTGGTGGTTTTTGTAGCATCACTCGGAACCTCAACAGACTTGCATCCGGTATCACTTAGTACTTAGTATATAGATCTCTATGCCATTATAAAGTTTTGAGTATCAGATCAGTTTATAACCAATTCAGGAATTTGAGCTTTATGTTTGTCATTGTTGCTCTTGTTCACATGCAATTTTTGTTTTGTATCATGATAATAAAATTTTTCAGAACTAAAATTTCCATTTCCTTTTTGTATCATATGGTAAGATGATAACAGAATTTTGCTTAGAATGATGCAACTTTCTTGCACCGTGCAGTTGTTGTTGGGCCTCTGGTAATTCATTGTAATTGTTTTTTCATAAGGTATTTATGAAGCATTAAGTGGCGATTTCTTGGATGAGGCCAGTTTATCACTGTTGAATCCATATATGGTTTGTAACATCCTACTTTGGTTTGGAGATATTCCTTTCTTTGATGCTTGAGTTATCATTTCCAGTCTGAACTGTTACTTGCAGCCAAATTTGAGCTCATCTTGGCTTTTTCAAAGAGCAATGTCAGCACAGTCAGATGCCAATGTGTCTCCTGGCTTCACAAATGAACTTCTCTATGTCAATTTCCAGTCGATGAAGGTTTCAACATTCCCAGATCGAATTTCAGTTTCTTTTCTGGCTGAACTTGTAAAGCCTTTCAGCCAGTTTGCGTTTTGTTGAAAATTCATTTTTCTGATTACATTTATACTTGTTGTCTTCTTAAACTTCATGCAGAAACTGGGGGATCCAGTTCTTCATCCATTTCTGCAGGTACTTGTATCCACAGAAAACTGTCAAGATCTTAAAATGTTACTTCTTTCATCAACAACTTGCCTCTTTTGAGAAAATTAGAAGTCAAGAATCTTCTTGTTATGATTTTTTGACAGGACGTGGTCCAGTTTTGGCCACTGGCAAAGACATTAGGAACTATTGTGCTAAGCCAGCCACAAATTCTTCCATCGATTTTCAAGCAGGTAACTATAGCAATATTCATTTATTGTCCCAGTTGTTGTCAATTTCTGTTACAGGTAAAACCGTAGAAGAGTTGTTTATGTCTGGTTTGATCCGTGGCTGCCACTTCTCTTCTGACGTTTGCTCCCATGAGGAGACTTGAACGAGAAATGACCAATTTGACTGAGCACCACATCTTTCTTCTTCGCCTTCAGATAACTTGGTCATTTTGTGTTTTTATCATGATGACAAACATTGATGGAATTTTCAAAATATTGCAGTATTACCCAAAAAAAAGTTTATCACAAACTTTTTGAGAATGTTGCCAAAACTCATTTTCCCAGAATATCACAAGTAGCATTATTTTAAAAATACATTCTGATTTTTTTTCGCTCCTAACGCTTGGAATAATTATTTAATTTCTCATTAATGTTCCTGTAAGAAAATCAGTAGAAAACTGATAATTTCATTTTTCCAATTATTTTTTGTACGTCTTTTTTTTTTTGGGTCTTATGAGATGACAAACTTTTTGTTAATACCCAAGGAAAACCTCTGTTAAATTTTCATAACAATTGCCAAAATCAAGTGTTTAAGTTTTTTAAGATAATTTTCAATGTTAGCCTACCTTTTTGAGAAAATTCACCCAATTACCATGTTTCCAGAATGGGTATAATCTTTCTAATTTTGAAAAGCGTTTTCCATAAAAGAATAGCTAGCTTGCATCAAGAAGATAAACTATATGTGAATATCATGGTCATAAAATATCACCTTTGTTTTAGAAAAATTGCGTTTTTATCACCAAAACTGCATGAAATGTTTTAATGGATGAAGCTTGTTAATTTGTCAGCATGCGGCCAAAAGATATTTCTTGATGTTAGCATGATATTTTCTTTTTGTATAAAAAACTGGATGTCGATGTATTATATGTTTTCATTTTTTATTTAAGATTTTAAAAACTATTTTAAATTTTGTCAATATGCTAAAACGAAAAAAAAAACGCGTCTAAACGTGTATTTTCGCGTCTTTTGCAATTTTTATTTCGGGCGGTGGCATTCGACTATAATTTGAAAAACGTTTAAATGGTAATTTGGGTAAAAAATGAATAAAACGTAAAACTCAAGACATTTCGAGTTCTTCGACAGAAGGGGGCGGACGAGTTTTTAAAGAGTTTAGGGTTTTCAGATTTGGGAACGGCTCTCGTGCTCAGGTAGGCTTTCCGTTTGATTTTTAGTCCATTTTCATATGTGCGTTGGACATTTTGACTTTTTGTTTACGTCCGTTAGTTTCTATTTATTTATTTTTTTTTTCAATCGATTAGTTTCAAGTTTTTGTTTTCACTCAATTTGCATACATCTGTTGGTCGTCTACTTTATAGTTTATAGTTTATACTATATACCTCTTGTTTCAGTCTATTTGCATATGTGTTTAAGCAATTGTCTATCGCTGTTAAACTTTGTAGTTTGTACGTTTCTTGCTTTGTGGAATAGTTTTGTTTTCAGTCGATTCGCGTATGTGCTTAGGCAATTGTATGTCGCTGAAATGACGGTCAGATTTTATGGCTTCAGGACCTCAGTTGTTTGATACTTGACAGCTGCATAAAATGCCTAGAGGGAAGGACATGTTTTGGTCACATGCAACTCAAAGCGATGATGGGAAGTTGATTTGTGAATTTTGTTCTGAGCAATATGCCGGAGGAATTACACGATTTAAGTATCATTTGGCTGGACTTCAGGGCAATGATGCTGCTCCATGTTCTAATGTGCCTGAAAATGTCAAGCAAAGGGCAATCATAGCTTGTGGAGTTATTTCTGACAGACCCATGAAGAAGGGGAGAATGCAAAGTGGAAGTGAATCACATTCAAGTGTAGGTTCACCATCTTCAGGCAGCAATTTTTTTTGTGGAACTTTGTCTGAGGGAGGAACAGGACAAGGCCAACAACAAACAATTCCAGGCATGATGAAAAAAGTAGAAAAAGATTTTGTGGATAAGCTTCTACTGAAAGGTATTGTAATGAATAACTTGCCTTTCAACTTGCTTCAATCAGTGGATTTCAAAAATTTTGTTGCTGCTGCTACAAATTTTGGACCAAGGTACATTCTCCCGAGCTCTGAAACAACGAGAACGAAACTACTAGATGAAGCAAGAAAAGATGCTCTAGTATATGTTGATGAAATGAAGAAAACATGGACAAAATCTGGATGCACAATTATGTCTGATATTTGGAAAGACACGATTAGAAGCAAGTTCTATATAAACTTATTGGTGAGCTCTCCAACTGGCACCGTATTTTGGAAGGCAAGTCAAGTTGAAAAAGGCCCTAAAAGTGCAGAATTTATAGTTGATTTTTTATCTCCAACTATAGAAGAAATTGGGGCAAACAATGTTGTACAGATTGTTACCGATAATGGAAGCAATTATAGAAAAGCAAAACGTATTCTTGAAGGAAAATATCCAAACATTTTTACCACATCTTGTGCTGCCCATTGCATTGACTTAATGCTTGAAGACATTGATAGTTTAGAAGATGTGAAAAATATCATGTGCAAAGCAAGGCAGGCTGTCAAGTTCTTATATAATAAGCAACATGCTTTAGATATAATGAGAACTTATACAAAGGGAAAGGAGTTGAGGAGGCCCGGTGTGACTAGATTTGCCTCTCAATTTATTTGTTTGGATTCCATCTTAAAACAAGAAGAGGGCCTGAAGTTTATGGTTGCCTCCAATGATTGGAGACATGTTGAAAACACTGAAAAAAATGATGCAAAAGAACTTACAAGGCTCATTCAAAATGAAGATTTTTGGAGAAAGGGAAAAGAAATAATAAGGTTTGTTGAACCATTAGTGAGAGTACTTAAGATGGTAGATGGGGAAGGAGCCACTATGGGCTATTTGTATGAAGCACTTGATAGAGCTAAAGAAGCTATCAAGAGTGCATGCAACAACATGAGAGAATAATATATGCCATATTGGAGTATAATTGACAAGAGATGGAACCGTAATTTGAACAGTCCCATATATGCCGCAGCAGCTTATCTAAATCCTCATTTGTTCTGGAATAATAAAGTAAGGATGAATGATGAAGTTCGGAAAGGTTTGGAGTTAGCAATAGAAAAACTTCTTGTTCCTGAGGATTGTGCAAATATGTCTCTTGAATTGGCCAAATATCAAACCAGACATCCATCATTATTTCGTGGTGAGCTATCCATGAATATTATTGACACTTCTCATCCACGTAAGTGTCTCACTTTTTCTGAATTGTTGATGATTGGTTAAATGTTTTAATTACAAATTTGCGATTGTATGATTCTCAATTTTGTTTGTTTGTTTCTTTAAATTATGTTAGGTGTTTGGTGGTTGATATGTGGATGTTCTGTTCCTATTCTTCAAAGAGTAGCAATCAAAATTTTAAGCCAGCCATGCAGTGCATCAGCTTGCGAAAGAAATTGGAGTGCATTTGAAGCTGTTAATACAAAGAAGAGAAGCAATCTTTTACCATCTAGATTAACTGATTTGGTATTCATTAGAATGAACATGCATTTGCAAAGCATGGCTGCAGAAATAGCAAACATAAATGCAGATCGAATCTATATTGACCATGTGAATCCATTTCCAGAAGCTGAAAATTTAGAGGTTGGGTTGTCTTCAGATTTAGAAGAAGAAGATGATGAAGAATGCGGACCAAGTAGAACAAATGAAGAAGATGACTCTACTTCATGAGATGAAGATTAATTATGGATATGTTCTTTTTCTTTTTTATTTAAGAATGCTTTAAATTGTGTTGGAAAGCCATGAGGGATATAAACTTGATGTTACTTATGCATTAGTTTGATTCTGATTTATGCATTACTTCGACTCTGATTCTGATTCTTGTTATCTTATTAGTTTCTCATTTATTTTACGTTTTTCTAATTTTTAAGAATTTTTTAGATCTTTTTGATTTCTCTAAAAAAAATCGTTTTTTTATCGTATTTTTCAATCCCAGCGTATTATACTCGAGAAAAACTTTGCCGTTTTAAACTCCGAGACTTTATTCGTGACTAGGTGACAGGTGATTTCTTGGATGAGGCCAGTTTATCACTGTTGAATCCATATATGATTTGTAACATCCTACTTTGGTTTGGAGATATTCCTTTCTTTGGTGCTTCAGTTTTCATTTCCAGTCTGAACTGTTTCTTGCAGCCAAATTTGAGCCCATCTTGGCTTTTCCAAAAAGCAATGTCAGCACAGTCAGATGCCAATGTGTCTCCTGACTTCATAAATGAACTTCTCTATGTCAATTTCCAGTCGATGAAGGTTTCAACATTCCCAGATCGAATTTCAGTTTCTTTTCTGGCTGAACTTGTGAAGCCTTTCAGCCAGTTTGCATTTTGTTGATGGACGAGATTGGGTTTTCTGCTGATGATCTGCAAATGCTTGTTCACTCCCTCTCCTATGTGTAAGATTTAACTCTGGGTGGTCATGACAGTTATGAGATATTTGACATGGTTGTTTGCATAACTCATCACATCTTGTTCGTTGGCTCTTTGCAGGTACCAACGAAGCACAACTGCCATGTCTATTGGTGAGCAGTGATTTTAGCTGTTTTTCTTTTTCCCTTTTCTTATTGTTTGTTGTTTTATGACGTAAAACTTGATCACTTTTAGCCTTCACATTTTTACTGATATGGTGCATGTTTCATGTAGTTGCACCTATAATCTATGCACATTTGGCAGCAGCTCAGATGTCTCAGTTCATAAGGGGAGAATATGATTCCTCTGATACTTCAAGCAGCCATGATGGTGTTACCGTACCTTGGCATTTGCAAATTACTGCAATGCGAAAGTTGCACCAAAATGTTCTTCTGTTGAGGGATGTTTTCGGTTGCTCATACTGTGAATAGTTAAGTGTCTCCTAGTTTTTGGTAGTTTCCACTTGCACCTGGAAACATGTGATCGGCCCGCCTCCTCTGGAGTCTTCTTTGAATTTATTTGATCTTTTGTACATGAAGATGGCTGTTCCTTCAACTTTTTAGATATTTACTCTGAGGTCGAGTTTCAGTTAATGTCTAACCTGTATGTACTGTACTTGAACTTGGCCACAGGGCCGGGATAAAAAGAAAGTTGTAACCTGTATGTATGTATGCGTTCTTACAGTTTAATTGTATACGTCGATGGAATTTTATGCTTGTAGGGGTTAACCAATTTGTTCTGACTCTAGATTTTGGGAACATAGTCTGGACTTGGAGCTGATCTTTATGTTTTAAACTTAAAGCCGAAGGTTCTATGTTTTAACATAAACAGGCATGTTCGAGCAGGAAAATGATTCATGTTCCTTCTGTCGTTCAACTTAGAAACTCTTATATTTTATTTCACCACGTCTCTATCACATTGATGCCCATGCTTTCTCAGCTCATACCAGTGGACACTAGGCATGTGTTCACCCATATGTACACGTACAACTACATACAAATGCATGCACCCCATGTCCATTGTGCATACGCAGAAGACGGCTTCAGCAGGAGCTGGTGTTGCTAGGATGCAGAAGGTGCACAAGTCGGCAGATCATTTTCGTAATTTGGTAAAGTTCGGAGTATGGGATTGCTTTCAAAGAAGTTGACAGGCTTCAGATCAAATCTTGCAGAAACTGTTGGCATGATAGGGAAGTCCTCTTGGCATGGGATGTGGTGGAAGCCTAGTGTGTACCACAGCACAATATCCTTGTCCTCTATAGATCGATCCCTGCAAATCAAACACGAAAAAAGAGATCCCTGCAAATCAAACACGAAAAAAGAAAAGGTTGGTTCATGTCAATCTTCACTTATAAAACTTTGTAGCAGAAGGTTGATGTAATGGGATGGGTTTTGGCTGTCCTGTGGCAATGGTTTCTCAAATCTCAGCGGTACCATTCCTTGTGAAAACTAATGCCACTAGTGTAAAAACTGAGTTCTTGGAGGTAGGGATGTACTTAAACGGTCCGGATTTGGGTCGGATGTCATAAGCAAATTCTTCGTAATTCGAGTCCAATTCATAGTTGAATTCAGATAAAAACCAAATTCACATCTGTCTAGTATAGGGTTTGGCATTTGCATGTAACTGGGTAGAAGCCTATCCAATCCCAGTCATATAACAGATTCAGATTCAGTTATCAAACTGCATTTTGAACCTTATACAGATTAGTAAATGGGTTCAGATTTCTTTACCATATCAAATATATGTGATCCTACATGCATCCCCAGAGGAGGTGTACCTCAGGAAAAGGTTCAGGGTTGTGTCTAGTAGTGATACCTTTGGGACCATACAGCAAGAGTATCATCTCCTTCGCTCTGGTATGCGAGCAACCCTTCTGCCCACTCCTCGTTTCTGTTGTAAGGAGTCACCCATATCTGCATTCCATTCAATTTCAAGGATAATATACACCAGCAAAGGCAGGCAATTAACATGAACATTACATGATGAAAGCAGAGTTGTAGTGATGATTAAGCGGTGGTCTTTGATTGTTCTTATTATGCCATTTGTTCATGTTCTTACACTGAATTAATCATGGTAAGCTTGATGAAAGCAGAGTTATAGAAGAAGAAATTGTGGTCAGACAACATGTATTAAGTCTGAATCCGATCTGGTCTTCTGATATTAATTTTTTTCCATATCCGATCTTTTCCAATTCAAATTGGATATATTGACATCCCTAGCAAGAGAAGTATTTCATTCAACTTCCTAGGGGGAAGCCAAAGCACCCATCTATTCTCCTGTCCCCCTAAGGTGTGAGGCTTACTTTCAGTGTCTCGAGGTGCCACCTCTTCCTATGCTTTAACTTGTGCATCAATGACCCCTTTTTTTTTTGCAGCACAAAGAGTTGACGTCTTGGATATTCAAAGCAAGAATTGGCTGCCTACCAACACTTGCTCTAGCCATTGCACCAACCCTCTCAAGGACCAAAGCCATTGGCAATTATGGGAATGGTTGCAGTAACAAATTGTCGATCTTGCCCCTGTAACGAGGCACTGCAATTGGGTGCATGCTTGTAAATTTGATACCTGAACACATCCACTGTGCTTGAAGCTTGAACACATAACTAGCTAGATTTGCTAATATAAGGCAGAGATGAAGAAGGTAAAAACGTCTTGCACAAGGACAAAAATGGAAAGGTGAAAAAATATTTAAAAACTTAATTTAAAATTAATTTTTTAAATCTGTGAGTCGAAACTCAACTATGCCATGAGTTGGGCGTGGTTCTGTTTTTAGAACAAAAAAAAAAGATCCGGTACCATGGGGAATCTGGGGATCATGTTTGATTGCCTGGAAAACTTTTTCTGGCTAACATGATTCAAAAAAAAGTTTTACAGGTTTTTGTATTAAGGGCAATTATAAATTCAACCCATCAAAGAGTCCGTAATTGCGTACAGGTATCTATACATTTTAAAATTACCCCATACTATCTAAAATGACATAATATCTAAAAACACAATCACTTAAGCGGATATTTACTTTAAGACAGTCATAATATCTGAACTTCCTTATAGACATATGCCGACCCACCAAATGATCTTACACGACCCACCCAACCAACCGCTCGCACCGGACAAGGGAGAAGTGTTGCAGGACGTGCTGCGCCACGTCCTCTCGGGTCTGTAAGCTGCTCCGGTCCATGACGATGGAGCTTCTGAACAAGTTGAGAAACGAAGATGCGCCGGCGTCTCCGTTGAACGTCCCTCTTGACGACCACCTTCAGCTCCTCTGGTTTGGAAAAGGATCATCGTTTGGAATTTCAAATGCACCATCCCTGAAGCCGTTTCATGCTCCTCAGATCTTGGTTCCAGCTATCCCATTGCGAAACTGCGATTCGATGTGCGAATCGTCGACCTCAACATCTCTCCCTCTTTCTCTGGTCTTCTGCAGATTGGAACTCCAGAAGTTCCGATGGTGCTTAAATAATAGACTAAGAGATATAGATAGCAACAAGCATCAAAGCGGGAGCGCCTACCCTTCTGATTTATCTTGATAAGATATTCATTTTTTTATTGATATAAAGCTGGAAGTATATTTAAAATCTCCAAACCAATGCTCTCCTACTGAGTGGATTAAATGTTGATGCAGTTTAGACCGGTAGTTGAATATATATCTCTCTAAATCGCATGCGTAATTGAGTCTGAGATAGGCTTCTTAGTTGTCAGATTGGGAGTTGTTTTAGACAAATATTATATCTCTAATTACGTTATGTTTATGCCATCTTGATATGTTAACTATCCGCACGTTATAAAACTTATCAACTGACTAGTCTACTTTGGGTAGATATGTTGTAAGATAAGACCTTTGTTTAGAGAGAGAGTGCTCTTGTTAGAAGGGGCGCACCATTTTTATTTGGCAATTTTCTCAATTCTGTTCTCAAAATTTATATGTGAAATTGGAACAAATAAATGTGTTCTAGTAAAAGGATATATGTTCTTAGTCTTACTGTTCAGATTTCTCATATCATAAATATTTTTTTCATACTTATTTGTTATTTTATATTTGTTATCTCACATACATGTGCAAATGCTTGAGCATGCAAGTAAATGCACATGTTGATAGTATGGTTCACTCTCGATGTACACTCATTGCATATGGAGGAAGGGGGGGTCACCTGGGCAATGGCCCGAGTGAGCGCAGGATTTTTTTTTATACTGAAAAAATCAAAATTCTTTAGTTTGGTTCGACCCGTCGCTCCTTTTAGCTCGACCTACGAATCGTTTGGCCCACCCCTGAAAAAAATCCTGACTCCGCCCATGATAAGTATCACAATAGATCTAACATAGTGCTTTTTTTTTAGTGCCAGAAATGAGGGTATACTCTGGCACTATATTACCCCTAACACCATAGTTAACTTTTTTAGCCAACATCCATGGAAATGCAAGTGAAAACTCTGGTACAATATTAGCACCATAGTTATTTTTTTTAATTGAAGTCTCATTCTTCGTTAATGTTCCCTATCCAACCTGGTGGGAGCAGAAACGGCTTGCCACTTAAGGGCCGTTTGATAGGCAGAAAATATCCCGTAGCACTAGAAATAAAATTTAAACTTTAAAAAAATTTTCTTGCCCATCAAACGTGGGATGAGAAAAACTTACCATTCGTTTGGTTTTCGAAAATTTCTTTTTGAAAATTTCATCTCAACCTGATGGGTAAAAAAATTTACAAAAAAAATAAAAACCCTTGGCTTCTTCTTCTCGCATCAACATCACCCAACCTCACCTCTCGTCTGCTGCCCTCCCTCCATGAACCATCTGCCGCCTTCCTTCACCTTTGAAACTCTCCACTAGGTGGAGACAAGCAGATGGTTTCTCCGCTGAAACCCTCCGCACCCTCTGCCTGGACCGTGCCTCCTATCTTTGCAAACTCTCTACACCCTCTGCCTCAAGTAGGGCTGTTCAATAAGGTCAAGCTCGACTCGAACTTGTTGGATAAACTTGACTTGAACTCAACTTGTTTATTAAATGAGTCGAGTTTGAAATATGAAATGAACTCGATAACCTAAACAGGTCGATCCCAAGTTAAGTGGGCTCGGTTCGGTTAAACTCAGTTAAGCTCGAGAAAAAAAATATAAAATATATCTCATAAAATAATGAAAAAAAGTAGATTGCTCAAATGGGTACACACGTGACTAATATATGAGAGGTCCAATCTTCAAGTCTATATGCCACCTTCTTCTTTAAAAAATAATTTTTTTTAATAAAATGCTTGGCTTGGCTCAAACCAATCTTCTGTTCGAGCGGAATTCGAGTTTTAAGAACTGGAATCGATCGAGTTAATGAAAACAAATATGAGTAGAGCTCAAGCCGAGTTCAAGTTTCTATCAAGACATGGGCTTCTGTGAAGAAGAGGGGTGGAGAAGAAAATAGAAAAATGTGTCCAAAGTCCAAACCCGTGTCTTTTATTAAAAATTTCCATTTCTACCCCACAAGTTTACATGTTTTTTTAAATGGTGTGGTATCTTTTAAAACAATACAATTACGTAGACACCCACAATTAAGCATCACATTAACTAGATTGTATAATCCTCCCATCTTGCACAACACACAACAAGACATCACTTGTAGCAAGCATTAATTGAAGGTGGCCTTTTCAGCCTAGCAAGCCCGAGTATGAGCAACAAACTACCATGTAGTCAATAGCGGATCCAGAATTTTTTGGCTAAATTTCAAACTTTAAGGGGCATTCGTCTTATGACATATACAACATAATTTATAAGAAAATATACAAAAGACAGTGCTCACATTTATAAGAACGAATATACTTATGATGAAATGAGTACATAACAAGAAAATAAGAATAAAGAAAAAGAAAGGAGGAAAGGAGGGAATGAAGAATAAACGAACGTGAGAAGCCTAAAAAGGGAAAAACAAAAAAGTCAGGTTGGGAGAAGAAAGAAAAAGGAGAAGAGAAAGGAAGAAGGATGAAAGAAAAATAAATCATTTCATCTTTTCTAAAATCGTCCTAAAAATTGTTCAGAGAGTTGGCTATTTTCAGTATCTTTTTTTTGTGAATTTTAAATTTTAAATATGGAAGAGAAATTTGCTGTTTCTTAAATTACAATTCTGCGAAATTCAAGCTATGCATAACTTGTTGGAGAGATTGGACATATGAAGAATTTATATGGAATCATTTTACTGAAAATTATCTACACTTTAATTTGTTTTGGAAAATCATTTGATCTGTACCGAAAAAGAAAAATCCTCGAGTCTTATTCCAAGAAACTTCAACGAAAGAACCATGATAGAAGCATCGATCATATTGGAACCGATTCATCTCAGCATATTCTGCAAGATCCATTGGGATCAATATAAAATTGGCTCTGTTATTCGTTTTCCTGGCTATATATGAATGCTTTAGTTCTCCAATTTCCCAGCGAGAACAAAGATACAAGGTGCGAACACTAGAGAGAATGAAGTCACCAACACAATGTGGATGATGCGAACACTAGAGAGAGAGAGAGAGAGAGAGAGGATCGTGTGCCCAAATACTAAAAGATTAAGAGAAAAATATATAGATGGAGTTCAGGCAAATTTGAACTAAAATAAAATGTTGGTGTATATTTGCATTGTCAATATAGACCAAGGATGAGAAATTGTTCATCAACATATGAAATATTATATATCTGATAAAATGTCGATTTACATCTTTAATCAACAAACATGAAAGAAGAAGAAAAGAAGTAGTAAAAATGCATGAAATCTGTCAATAATCTTCAGTCGGCAACTCATGGCGACAGACTGGGCAAGAATGGGCGCCTCGAAGCCATGCCAGGATGCAGCCTTCATGAAATTCATGGGAGCAAGGCATCCTAACCAGGCAGTCTCCTCTACCAACTTCATCCTGGCAAACCACGCACGTATTCTGGCAATTCTCCTCCGCCTTCTTCCTCTCCAAGGCATCTACGGACGCCTTCGACGCTGGGGCCGCCACCGCCTCGTAAGCAAACAGAGCATCGCCGTCGGCCAACTCCTCCAAATCGTCTGCAAGATCCATCTCCTCCTGAGCTTCGGTCATATCTTCGGTCGGATCCTCCAAATCGCCGTCAACATCTTCCCGGAGTTCCTCTGAGTGATAAGTAACGGTGGTGGTCAACGATACCATCTGAACCTTGTTAGTTACAAAGAGATGGGACGAAAATCTCGTAAAGAGATATTAGAAGATCTACCACTTTTGGGAGAAGATTGGACGCTGATCTGGTGTGTGTTCCTCATCAAATCATCCACACCAAGATTGTCGTGATCAAGGAGCATCTCTAACGGCAGCAACTGAAGATTCTTGTTAATCCCTAAAAATCTGTTCCTATCTCAATCTTATAAGTGAAACCTATATAATGGGGTGTACCCCTGCTGTAAAGGTGTGAAAAAAACACAATGAAGAAGAGTTCCCTTTCTCTCGTGGATGTAGGCTTCAAGCCGAACCACGTAATTACTGTCTTACAGTTTTTCCTTCACTTGCAATCTCTGTTTTTTCTCATTGCATACTTCTCAACATGGTATCAGAGCTTGGAGATGATTCGTGAGGAGCCGCTGCAAAAGGAATTCTAAGTTTTTTTCAGCAATGGGGCGATCCAATCAAGTCTGCTCTGCAACGCCTAAAAGATCATCGTAAGAGATGTCGATTTAGCCCATCTCACCCTTCCTCGCTGCCATCTTCTCCCTTGCCAAGCTATAATCAAGTTTGCCAAGCAATACAAAGAGAAGACACCAGAAGAAAAGTTATGAATCCCACAGACATATATGAAGAAAATCCAGAGAAGATGGCATGTCTAGCTCGATCTGAATCCAAGACATGGAAAGGCGAGACATGGAAAGGCGATTCAAAAAATCAAAGTGGTGGCAGAAATTTTCAACGAAACCGCAGCAAACTAAAATGTTCTTATTGCAAAAAAACGGGTCATCTTCGAGAAAGATGCTGGGAACTCGTCGGCAAACCTGCAAGAGACAAGGCAACAACCACTCCTCAAGTTGATCTTGCTCATTTTGTTACAAAAGAGGACTTAGAGAAATTTTTCCAAAAATTCTCAAAAACGAACCTCGTCTCTTCTCAACCGGTCAGCAACTCTATTGAAGGTAACAACCTTGCCCTCCTCACACATTCTAGTAAATCTATATGGGTTGTTGATACTGGTGCCACCGATCATATGACAAATGATCTGACAAGGCTGACCACTATTGATCATATGAACAAAAAATCCGTCTTCTCAGCTGACGGATCACATATTGCAGTTGATGGAACTGGAAAATTTTCCTTTTTTGAAAATAAATCATCTTCAGTTCTTTATGTACCACATCTCTCCACTAGTTTGATGTCAGTTAGCAAGTTGACAAAGATTTACAATTGTATGGCTGTTTTCTCTCCCAAGAATGTGATATTTCAGGATCTGGAAACGAAGAGGGAGATTGGTAGAGGACGGGAACAAAATGGGCTTTATATGGTGGAGACTCCAGAGTCAAGCTTCTTAGTACACACCAATAATGAAAAGAAGAGGCAAGAATACCAGATGTGGCATGCAAGACTTGGGCATATTTCAGACAGAAGCTTGAAAATACGTGTTCCTAATGTCACCATTAATGAACACTCTTGTGATGCTTGCGAATATTCGAAGTCAACTAGGCTGCCGTTTCAAACATCCACTGATCGATCTACGGATTTTTTTTGATTTGGTACATTCAGACGTGTGGGGACCAGCTCCTGTGGAATCCAATACGGGATACAGGTATTATGTGTCTTTTATCGAAGATAAATCTCGCATGTCATGGATATTTTTTCTTAGAAATAAAAGTGAAGTTGTTAAGGTTTTTCAAGATTATTACAATTTGGTATACACTCAGTATGGTGCAAAAATTAAGAAGCTTCGATCTGATAATGGGGGGGAATATGTGAACCAACAGTTTGAGGAATTCCTGAACAAAAAAGGGATACAACCTCAACTTACATGTTCAGGGACTCCCCAACAAAATGGGGTGTCAGAAAGAAAGAACAGACAGCTTCTTAATATTGCCCGTGCCCTTATGATGCATATGAACGTACCTCAAGTTTTTTGGGCAGAAGCAGTTGGTACTGCCTGCTATCTTGCTAATAGAATTCCCAGTTCTAGTATTGAAAATCAAGTTCCTCTTGAAGTTCTAATGCACAAAACAATCTCTATTAGACATTTAAGAATTTTTGGGTGTAAATGTTTTGTGCATATACAAGAGAGATTTCGAAACAAACTTGAAAAGCGAGCTTTGAAATGCATCTTCCTTGGGTACTCAAGCAAGAAAAGTGGCTACAAATGCTTTGACCCAAAATCAAGAAAGTTTTTTGTAACTCGGGATGTGAAATTCTTTGAGAATGAATCCTATTATGAGGCACCAAGTCAGGGGGAGACTCAAGATCAAGGCACTAGCTCTGTTACTGCTCCTCTTGCTCTAGCTCCTCTCTCTCTTCCTCTTGTTGATGTTTTTCAAACTCATACCAAAAACCAAAACCAGCAACCTAGTGAACCTACCATCTTAGAAAACCAAAACCAAGAGAGTAACCTAAACCAAGATTTGCAGCCACTGTTGTCTGACCAAAATCAAAGCATTGAACCAACCCTTAGAAGATCAACCCGTCCCTCTAGACCACCATCAAAACTGAATGACTTTTATACCTATTTATCGACTCAACACAACCACTCCATAGAAAACTACATCAATTTCAATACCTTATCAAAGCCATACAAGTCCTATGTTCTCAATACCTACTCTCATCATGAGCCAAAAAACTATGAGGAAGCTAATATAAACATAAGCTGGCAGAGAGCTATGCAAGAAGAGTTGTCCGCGTTGAACAAAAATCAAACCTGGGAGATAGTGCCACTGCCTGAAGGGAAGAAAGTCGTCGGATGTAAGTGGATATACAAGATCAAATATCACAGTGATGGAACTATCGAACGGTACAAAGCTCGCCTCGTTGCAAAAGGTTTCACTCAAACTGAGGGAGTAGACTTCAATGAAACCTTTGCTCCAGTCGCTAAGATGAATACAGTAAGAACTCTTCTTTCAGTTGCTTCAATCAAACGGTGGAAACTAGCACAACTTGATGTCAAGAATGCTTTTCTTCATGGAGAACTCAATGAAGAAGTTTACATGGAAGTTCCTCAAGGCATACAACATAAGAAAGGGTATGTGTGCAAACTAAAAAAGGCTCTTTACGGCCTTAAGCAGTCCCCTCGAGCGTGGTTTTCACGCCTAAGTGAAGCACTAACTAAGATTGGATTTAAGCGTAGCAGCGCTGATTATACAATGTTTGTTGCTATTCGATCCTCAAAAATAACTATTCTACTTGTTTATGTAGATGACATCATATTGACAGGTGATGATAAAGAGTTCATGGTACACGTCAAAACTTATCTCAATCAGCAATTTGAAATAAAAGACCTTGGAACCCTACGGTACTTCTTGGGTATAGAGGTGGCGCACTCAGAAAATGGAATCTTTATATGCCAAAGAAAATATACTCTAGACCTCTTAAAGGAAACTGGATGCCTGGGAGCAAAGGCTGCAGACACACCTCTTGAGATAAATTGCAAATTGAAGAAAGATGAAGGAGAAGGAATTGAAAATGTTCAAAGTTTTCAGAAATTGGTTGGGAAGCTCATATACCTGACCGTCACTCGACCAGACATCACTTATGCTGTCAGCCTGGTAAGTCAATTTATGCACAACCCAAAGTCAAGACACGTTGAAGCTGCTCACAGAATCTTGAGATACTTAAAAAGAACTCCTGGACAAGGGATCGTGATGAAACGAGATCAGAAAATGGATGTCATTGGTTACTGTGATGCTGATTGGGCGGGGGATCCAAACAATCGAAAATCTACAACAGGATACTGTACTTTTGTCGGAGGAAACTTGGTGACTTGGAAAAGTAAAAAACAATCGGTTGTGGCCCGATCAAGTGCAGAGGCAGAATACAGAGCTATGGCGTCATGTACGTGTGAATTAGTATGGATAAAAGCATTATTGAAAGATATGAAGATTGAAGTAGAGGAGCCCATGAGGTTAATGTGTGACAACATGGCTGCTATCTATATTGGAGCAAATCCAGTTTTTCACGAACGTACTAAGCACATCGAAGTCGATTGCCATTTCATCAGAGAAAAAATACAGGATGGAACCATTATAACACCACACGTCAGAAGTGAACTTCAACTTGCTGACATTCTTACAAAATCTCTTGGAAGAGATCGTCATACATTCATTATACACAAGTTGGGGCAGATCGATATCTGCACGCCAACTTGAGGGGGAGACTGTTAGTTACAAAGAGATGGGACGAAAATCTCGTAAAGAGATATTAGAAGATCTACCACTTTTGGGAGAAGATTGGACGCTGATCTGGTGTGTGTTCCTCATCAAATCATCCACACCAAGATTGTCGTGATCAAGGAGCATCTCTAACGGCAGCAACTGAAGATTCTTGTTAATCCCTAAAAATCTGTTCCTATCTCAATCTTATAAGTGAAACCTATATAATGGGGTGTACCCCTGCTGTAAAGGTGTGAAAAAAAACACAATGAAGAAGAGTTCCCTTTCTCTCGTGGATGTAGGCTTCAAGCCGAACCACGTAATTACTGTCTTACAGTTTTTCCTTCACTTGCAATCTCTGTTTTTTCTCATTGCATACTTCTCAACAAACCTCGCCGGGACTCAACGCAGCCCGGCCATTTCCCGGCTGCAGGATCAAGTCGCACATCTCTCCTGCAACATGGTCGGCCCAACCGAGAAGCAACCCGCACTCGTGATCGGAGAAGTGTCGCCGGACGTGCTCCATGACCTCCTCTCGTGTCCGCAAGCTGCTGCGGGTCACGATGACGGAGCTCGTGAACGAGCGGAGAACATGAACCGCCGGAGTCTCCGTTGAACCTCCTTCTTCACCACCACCTTCAGCTCCTCCGGTTTCTGAACAGATCGTTGTCTGGAAATGCAGATGCACCATTCCTGAAGCCGTCGCGTGATGTCCAGTTCTTGGTTCCGGCGCCGCCACCGTAGAACTGCGAGTTAACGAGCTAACTGTCGTCCTCAACATTTCTCTCTCTCGCTCGCTCTCCCTCTCCGATCTTCTGCAGATTGGAAGTACTCGAGCTGCGGTGCTTAAGCAATTGATCTATGAAGAGATATGTAAAGCAACAAGCACGAAGATCTGGAAACTCATGCCGCTTGATTTATCTCCATTCTCGGTTAATTCAATATTTTTTAATAGATATATGTGTAGAATCTGGAACTGGAAACTCATGCCGCTTGCTTTATCTCCATTCTTGATTAATTCAATATTTTTTAATAGATATATGTGTAGAAGCTGGAAATATATAGAGATATATATCTAAATCCAGATGGCAACAACCGTTTACGTGGATAGGATTCGGATGCAGCTTAGACTTGTAGGTGAATATATATGTATCTCTCTAAATCGTAAGCAGATCTAAATCTGAGATTGGTGTCCTTAGTTATCAGATTGAATTTGCCTCAGCCGTCCTAATTGTCCAATTTTTTTTAAAACTTATCTACTGGCCGCACCATTTTTAATTTTGAAGTTTTCTCATTTGTTTTCACAAATTTTATATATGGAATTGGAACACATGAATGTATGTTCTAACTGTAGGATATATATCATCTTAGTACGCTCACTACTAATTAAACGGAAAATGACATTTGAAGAATTTACATGGAATACATTTTATTGAATTGAGCTTGACCCACATAAATTTTAGCTAATGACATTGACTGAATGCGTGCAATTGGGTTCTCCATCTCATCATCATGTTCTTCTTCTTCTTATGTTCTCGTATGGCTACAGATCAGGCTGAGCCGGGGCCAAGCCGATCCAAATCGTCAGCTTAATGCGTTGAGTCGGCTAGGAATTGTCTAAATCTAGACTGTTTAATTTAGCATCAATTTTAACTATTAAACAACATCATTAAGAAATGAACTAAGTCTTTTTGTTAAAAATAAATGAATCTAGTACTCATGTATGTTGCTTATCAGTTATTATTTTGTAATACTGTTCATAAGTTATAGTTTTTTTAATCATATTGACTTAATGTTTACTTAGATATCTTCAACTTCCTCACAGAACTGTTTTTGCTATAATCTCAAACGCTCTGCGTACCACACATACTGCGGCAAGGATCTGTATCAGTAATGGCTTCGTTTTTATGCCATCCACAAGATCAAAGGTATACAAAAAATATATATATCACCATGAAATCATATTTTTAATTACCATAAAACAAAAATCTAGTAGTGATCACTTCGATTTACATTAAGTTAAATTCAAGATTAACCATGAGAAAGTTATCAATGGCAGAACTGGTTTTTCAAAACACTCGGTAATTAAGATCCACGGGATGACCGTTTAGTTTGTCTGTGTGAAGCCAACAATCGTGACCTTTTTGCCGGTAAACACATGAACGCAACCCCTGCAAGCTAGAATCCACTTGAACATATAAAAGGCGGATTCATTTCGATTTGTTAGAAGGATTGGAAAAATCTAAACTGACTCATTTTGAATCCTTGTTAGATCTTATTATCTGTGCATCAAATGGACGTGTTGAAACCATTTGCAGGTGAGAGGGAGTTTAAATTTCCACTGCTGTGTTTGCAGCAAATGTAAATGAATCTTCAGATTCAAATCCATGGATCCCGGCCAGAGCTGAGTCTTTCTTTAATTTTTGAGCTTCTATATATAATTAATATCCAAGATCCACCATGAACAAACAAGTATTTATAATAGATTTCCAGGCAAAAATTGTATTACTTGAAAAACCTGCATCTTACACATAGAATAAGGTTTAAAATGTTCATACATCAGATGAATCAATGATTCGTATCAGAAAAAAACGTAGGTCATGAGCCCAATGAACATGGGTATAACCTAAATACATTGGTGAGTACATCAATCGGTCGCAACCGGAACCTACAGAGCGGACAGGAGTGGGCTCGTTCGAGCCAACCAACGATGCATTTCTCATGGAACTCGTGGTCGCAGGGCATGGCGGCCAAGCTCCCTTCCTTGCCGAACTCGTCCTGGCAGATGACGCAGACCTTCTTTGCTAGCGGATCATCGCCATTACCATCCATGGCCGCTCTCTTTCTCTTCAACGAATGCACCGACGACTTCGATGCTGGAACCGTCCTTGTGGGCTCGGACGCTTCCAGACCGTCACCGGCGTCCTGGCCGGGCAAAACCTGGGAGAGCTGCAGAATGAAGGTGAGCTGGATGGGCTCACCGTCTGGAATATGCCGTGCACGGATGCGAACCGCTTCTTGGATGCTGCCGCACAGTTCCGACGCATGGCTCTGCATGTGTGCGGCAGTTGCAGCCGGCCTGCCGGCGCACAGTCGCCGTCCGATGTGATCCCAAATGGAATCTACCGTGTCAAAGCAGCAATAGCACATGGTGGTACGATGAGTCTCTGCCCCTAAGAGCACAAACATCCTTATTCCGTCATGCTCTGCACGTCTCTGCTCGTCATACAGCTCCACCACCAGCGTCAGCTCCACTTTCCTCATTTCTGCCATCCTTCTCCTTCTTCTTCTTCTTCTTCTTCTTCTTCAAGATGAGGTTAGAAAAAGAAGCGGTAAACAAGATGAGGTTAGAAAAGAAGCGGTGCTTATTTACCCATTAATGAACGAACAGATACATATATATAGCAAGCGGCACAGAGCAGAAGTCTAGAGGCATATTGTTCGAGTTTATCTCCATTCTTGATGAACCCATTTTGTGATTGGTACAAGAACTGAATAGAATTTGAATCCACCGACACCAATTCAGATCTGAGTCTAAATACAGGCTCCTTAGCAGATCGGTAGTTTATGACGGTTGCCTCCGATAAGTATCTGATCATAGTGCCATATCTAACGGTATGTATATCTTAACCATCAGGACGTTTTAAAACTTGTATTGTAAGTTTCTAACCAGTCGATTGAGTGAATATTAAGACGATCGATATCCCTCTACGGTTAACGTTAATTAATTTAATTTATTTGAAGTATATATATATATATATATATATATATATATATATATATATATATGCCTTAATTTAACATTCCGGTAATGGTAATTTTGAGTAAAAATAGTACCTATTAAATCGGGCACTTCACCTTGATGATTTATCATGCTTCTTAATTTAATTTATTCGTCCAAGTAAATTCAATATAAAGGTGGCTATGTATACCGGGTTCATATTTATCACGTATACTGTGCATAGTCTCTTGTGCATGACATGTGTCTCATTGACAAACTCCTATAAGCCGATGGCTCACTCTTAAGGGTACTTGTCATGCATATGAGCTCGTTTACAAGTGCACATACCAATGCATATAACTACCGGCTTCCTTTTCAGTGAGACGAATCACTTATATACGAACGATCGAGATCACTGCAAGAATACACTTGAATACCTAGATTGCTTTGTTTGATTATATTTACGTGAAGAATACGTACACTTGGTTAGATAGAAAATCCGAACTGATTTAATTTTCGAACCTTGTTTTGCTCATCATCTGCCCATCTGATTGTAGACTTGTTCAAGCCAATAAATCATTGCTGCTGTAAAGGAAGCCATATGTAAATCCATCCTCAAGTTCTAATTCAAATCCATTGAAGTTATCCAAACAATAGTTTTGTTAAGAGGCTTTAGTCGTACAATTTTAAATTTTTAATGAGCACCAATATGTAAACAAAGAAATTACTATGAATTAATAATATCAATATGAAAATAAGCATCTTTGTATTCAACTATCTAAATCCAGAAGCTAAGACTTTCCAAAGTGGATAGAATTTGGATCCTGCTTAGACCGTGAATTTATCTCTCTCTCTTTCTAAATCAAGCGGATCTGAGGTTGGGATATATAGCTTCCTTAAATAGTTGTGATATTGGGCATTGCCCAAGAGAAATACATATCTCTAATTACTTTATGTTTATGCCAATATGAAGCTTATCAAACAACTATATATATATATATACATATATATATATATATATATATATATATATATATATACATATATATATATATATATATATATATATATATATAGAGAGAGAGAGAGAGAGAGCTCACATTAAAATGGTGGCACCATTTTTAATTTTGTAATTTTCTCATATTTGCAGCTTTAATAATAACTTAATTACCATGTTGCTCCAAGGGCTATACCATAGCTCGTGGTGAAAGTCTCATTGTTAGTTTGATTCTTGTGGGTGCTACTCATCTGACCTGCAAACGGTGATAGTGTAATGAGGGAAAATGAGGGAGAGCTTCCGTGGTGGCTCCGACTCATCCAAACCTAATTACCTTCCTGAAAAGGTTTTCTTGTCTTCATATATTTTATTCATCCACAAGCTATGTGTTAGAAATACCTCTCCTCCATGTTAGAGCTTGGGATATATATATATATATATGTAAAGAGACATTCTTAGGCCTCAAATACTTATGTTTGCAGCGGAGGAAGGAATGCCAGCTTGTGATCGCTCAGAAATGGGGGTGAACATTTTTGGATGCCCCATGCTCAAGTTTTTGGGAAAGCTTAAAGCGACCCACGTGCCTCTAGCTCATTGAAGGAAGGGTCAGCTTGAACCAGTTGAACTTATGATCAAAGCCATAAAGTTCTAATTAAATATGTCACAAATGATTCATGATCTAGGAGGGTAGGTGAATGCAAATGAAGAGAGGATTATGAGGGATCAATAAGGAAGTGCCTCGATGAGGAAGGGAGCAGTTGGTGACATCGGCTAGGGTGAGATGGATGTCGGAAGGTGATCGTAATACCACTTATTTCCAGAAGTAGGAGAAAAAGAAGTTCCATCACTGAGCTGGAGGTGGAAGGCTCCATGATTGGGGATCAACATGCCATCCTAGCATATTACCAAGGGTACTTCCAACAGCTCCTTAGAGTATTCACCTATGTCTCTATTGCTTTGGCAGCAGTTTTGGCGAATGGTAGCCCAGGTAGGTTTTTTAACCTTAAACGAGGTATGAGGCTGGGTGACCATTTTCCTTTTTATTATTGTCATAGAGGCCTTCTTTAGGCTTGTCTATGAATATGCTAGAGATAAGAGTTTTCTACGCACACCCTTCCCCTGTGAGGATAAGTGTTCAGTGATAGTCTTCTTCATGTGTGATGTGCTGCTATTTTTTTGGGCAAAGGTCAATCCCTTGAAAATGGTGGAATCTATGTTGGAGAAGTTGTCCAATTGCGTGGGGCTTAGGATTAACTCCAGTCAGTATGTCAATTTCATGTGGAGGATTTGATGGTCCTTTGGATTAGCTCTATGCAAGATTGGTTGGTCTGGACTTTTTCCATTTGTTACCTTCGAGTCTTACTGTTCCATGACCGGTTGAGAGAGGAATGGTGTGAGTGCATAATTCTCAAAGTTAACAAGCAGCATGCCAGTTGGAAGTGAAGGTTCGTCTTGTTTTTTGGCAGGTTGTGCCTTATAAATCATGTAATAATTTACATTATTCAATATTGGGTAATCTCCTATATCTTCCTTCCTTTGGGACTCCTCTTCTCAGACTGGATTCAGACATCTCATTTCTTGGAATGTGATCAGTCATTTGATTAAGGAAGGTAGGGCAGACATTAATTATGTTTGTGAAATTAGTCAAAGTCAAATTGCTTTTCTTGCTTTGCAGGTTTGCTTCAAGTTAAGCCCAGGCCAAATTTGTTCTTAAGAATTACCTCTGAAATGACACTTTCTGGTCTCATGAGATATTCAAGAACTCCTCTTCATTATGGTTCCTTAAAGGCCTCTCCAATAGCTGGAAAGGAATTGCCAATAACGTTAAATGGAGGATTGAAGAAGGCTTGATAAAGTTTTGGAATCATAAATGGCTAACTTGTGTCCGTAGCAAGTGTATTCTAATTGAAGAATATAGCATTTCGTGTTCCAACTCTCATTTCTCGCTTAATAGGTTTAGTCACATGTTTGTTATGCTCCATATTGACACCTCTTTTGATATTGTAGCTATGTTTAACCATCTTCATGTAAAGTATGAGTAACTGCTTCTGGTGTATAGCTAGTTCTGCTAAACAAAAGGTGGGACCATCAGTATTTGGAACCATTATTAATAATGAAACCTAAAGTTTCCATCCTTATTATTGAATACTTAAATGCATGGATTTTTTTATTTATACGTACAGCTTCCAAACTTGAACCGTTTGCTACTCTAGTCCTAACACTACACTTTCCATTTTATAAGATTGTGACATCCAAGTTTTCAAACAACGACAGATATGAGGTCTTCCCGCCAACTCTATTCTCTCAAATGAAGCAAAAGCATAAGTTTGGAAAATATAGATATGAATAATCGAAATTTGGAATGTACAATTGGTAGTGCTAAATATTTGCAAACATCCAATGTCAATAATAAGATTAGAATCTAAAGTGTCATCTTTGTTAATCCCTACGTCGAGGTTTGAGCTTTTTTACTTATACATGTATTATTGCCTAAAACGTTAATTTTTAGTGCCTTTCCTGCATATAGATATTTTTTTCATTAAGTTTGATTCTTGGAGGACAAATCCTAGTATCCTACTGAGCTTGTTGAGGGTGATCTCAAGTTCTACGAATCACATGTTCTACGAATCTCAAGTGCTAAATATTTGTACTAAAAATTATTACTATAAAATATGCTTCTTTTTCTATATATCATCCACAACAAATACACCCTAGCAGAGCCAGAAATTTCTAGCTAAGGTGCACTAGTAATAAATTTAAAATTTCTAAGTAATACTGGAACTATTCCTGTTTAGCCCCCTCCATTCCTTGAATTCTTAAGAGTGCAGAGTTGTTTCTACAATGTTAAATTATGGTGAGTGCTCAAACAAATTGGTAGGGAAACATGGTTCAGATCTCTCGATCGTGATTTTTTAGCTGTATAAAGCATAGGGAAAGGGAGAGGCTTTGGCCTTCACTTGGGCATGCAGTAGAACCTCCTCCTTTCACCCAAAGCACAAGGCACAAAGCTGCTTCCTCTACTACCGTTTGCTCAAATCAACTGATTATATGGGCCGCTTCCTCTACTACCATTTGCTCGAACCAGCTTATTATATGTGTGGGCTGGTGCACAATTTTCTTTTTAATAGAAAAAAAAAGTGGAAAAGAGAAAAAAAAAGTTAAAGACTGAAAAGGACGTTTCTTTTAAAATAATTTTCAAAATACTCCAACTGCCACACTTATAAACAAGTCCAGCTTGAGCTTGATATAAAACTAGAGTTATAAACGGGTCGAGTTTCAAGTTATAACATTTAAGCCCGACTTGGCTCGTGTTTTCTCTGTATTTTTAGTTTTCATGGGCCTGTCAATAATTTTTGACAAATTTTATCACTCTTTTTGTGGTGTTCACTTTCATTTAAGCTTGAAATTGCTCAGATCTCACTTGTTGTACGTCTAAAAGTTGTTATTCTTATTGTTGTTGTTATAAAAGAAAATACATTACCATGAAATCATATTTTTAATTACCATAAAACAAAAATCCGGAAGTGGTCACTTCAATTAACATTAAGTTAAATTCAAGATTAACCATGAGAAAGGTATCAATGGCAGAACTGGTTTATCAGAACACTCGGTAATTAAGATCCACGGGATGACCGTTTAGTTTGTCTCTGTCAAACCAACAATCGTGAGCTTTTTGCCGGTAAACACATGAACGCGACCCCTGCAAGCTAGAATCGACTTGAACATATATTTTTAAAATATATATGTTCCAGCATACATTCATGTGTTCCAATTCCACATATAAAATTTGTGAAAACAAATGAGGAAACTTCAAAATTAAAAATGGTGCGGCCAGTAGATAAGTTTAAAAAAAATGGACAGTTAGGACGGCTGAGGCAATTTCAATCTGATAACTAAGGACACCAATCTCAGATTTAGATCTGCTTACGATTTAGAGAGATACATATCTATTCACCTACAAGTCTAAGCTGCATCCGAATCCTATCTAAGTAAACGGTTGTTGCCATCTGGATTTAGATATATATCTATATATTTCCAGCTTCTACACATATATCTATGAAAAAATATTGAATTAATCAAGAATGGAGATAAATCAAGCGGCATGGGTTTCCTGTTCCAGCTTCTACACATATGTCTATTAAACAATATTGAATTAATCGAGAATGGAGATTAATCAAGCGGCATGAATTTCCAGATCTTCGTTGTTGTTGCTTTACATATCTCTTCATAGATCAATTGCTTAAGCAACGCAGCTCCAGTACTTCCAATCTGCAGAAGATCAGAGAGGGGGAGCGAGAGAGAGAGAGATGTTGAGAACGACAGTTAGCTCGTTAACTCGAAGTTTCACGGTGGCGACGCCGGAACCAAGAACTGCACATCACGAGACGGCTTCAGCAATGGTGCATCTGCATTTCCAGACAAGGTTCTGTACAGAAGCCGGAGGAGCTGAAGGTGGTGGTGAAGAAGGAGGTTCAACGGAGACTCCGGCGGTTCATAGTCTCCGCTTGTTCACGAGCTCCGTCATCGTGAACCGCAGCAGCTTGCGGACACCAGAGGAGATCACGGAGCACGTCCGGCGACACTTCTCCGATCACGAGTGCGGGTGGCTTCTCGGTTGGGCTGACCATGTTGCAATTGAGATGTGCGACTTGATCCTGCAGCCGGGAGATGGCCGGGCGGCGTTGAGTCCCGGCGAGGTTCAGACGGTATCGTTGACTACCACCGTCACTTATCACTCAGTGGAATTCCGGGAAGATGTTGACGGCGATTTGGAGGATCCGACCGAAGATATGACCGACGCTCAGGAGGAGATGGATCTTGCCGACTATTTGGAGGAGTTGGCAGCCGGCGATGCTCTGTTTGCTTACGAGGCGGTGCCGGCCCCAGCGTCGAAGGCGTCCCTAGATGCCTTGGTGAGGAAGAAGGCGGAGGAAAATGGCCAGAATACGTGCGTGGTTTGCCAGGCTGAAGTTGGTAGAGGAGACTGCCTGGTTAGAATGCCTTGCTCCCATGAATTTCATGAAGGCTGCATCCTGGCATGGCTTCGACGAGCCCATTCTTGCCCTATCTGTCGCCATGAGTTGCCGACTGATGATTATTGACAGATTTCATGCATTTTTACTGTTGATTAAAGATGTAAATCAACATTTTATCAGATATATAATATTTCATATGTTGATGAACAATTTTTCATCCTTGTTCTATATTGACAATGCAAATATACACCAACATTTTATTTTAGTTCAAATTTGCCTGAACTCCATCTATATATTTTTCTCTTAATCTTTTCCTGTTTTGATTCCTGGCCTGCAACTACCACACCTCGCTCCCATTTTAGGCAAAAAGTCCCACAACCTTCTCTCTCTCTCTCTCTCTCTCTCTCTCTCTCTCTCTATATATATATATATATATATATATATATATATATATATATATATATATATATATATATATATATATATATATATGGGCACACGATCATCTCTCTCTCTCGTGTTCGCATCTTCGACATTGTGTTCGTGACTTCATTCTCTCTTTCACGATCGAAGATACATGCACCTCGGTGCACTCTCATTCAAGTGGGTTTCTTGGGCTTATTCCAGTGATTGCTTCGTATCTTTGTTGTCGCTGGGAAATTGGAGAACTAAAGCATTCATATATAGCCAGGAAAACGAATAACAGAGCCAATTTTATATTGATCCCAATGGATCTTGCAGAATATGCTGAGATGAATCGGTTCCAATATGATCGATGCTTCTATCATGGTTCTTTCGTTGAAGTTTCTTGGAAT
This sequence comes from Nymphaea colorata, assembly GCF_008831285.2. Lineage (NCBI taxonomy): Eukaryota > Viridiplantae > Streptophyta > Magnoliopsida > Nymphaeales > Nymphaeaceae > Nymphaea > Nymphaea colorata. Next base: position 20,906,648 of record NC_045144.1, on the reverse strand, counting down.
AAGACTCGAGGATTTTTCTTTTTCGGTACAGATCAAATGATTTTCCAAAACAAATTAAAGTGTAGATAATTTTCAGTAAAATGATTCCATATAAATTCTTCAAATGTCCACTCTCTCCAACAAGTTATGCATATCTTGAATTTCGCAGAATTGTAATGTAAGAAACAGCAAATTTCTCTTCGAATATTTAAATTTTAAAATTCACAAAAAAAGATACTGAAAAATAGCCAAAACTCCGAACAATTCTTAGGACGATTTTGAAAAAAATGAAATGATTTATTTTTCTTTCATCCTTCTCCCTTTCTCTTCTCTTTTTTCTTTCTTCTCCCAACCTGGCTTCTTGTTTTTCCCTTTTTTTGGCTTCTCACATTCGTTTATTTTTCATTCCCTCTTTTCCTCCATTCTTTTTCTTTTTTCTTTTTTTCTTGTAATGTACCCATTTTATCATAAGTATATTCGTTCTTATAAATGTGAGCAGTTTCTTTTGTATATTTTCTTACAAATTATGTTGTATATGTCATAAGACTTGTTGTACGTGCACTGTGTACATGCAGAAGCAGAGCTACATTGAAGCTGGTGTGGGCAATTGTCCACACCAGCCCACAAAATTACTTTATTTACATATATAAACTTCATTAATTTTAAGCTTTTTATATATGAGTGCCCCTTAAAATTTGAAATTCAAACTTAGAGTGCCTTTAGCCAAAAATTTCTTGGTACGCCATTCACTACATGATACTTTGTTGCTCATACTTCGGCATTCTTACTACCCTGAAAAGGCCACTCAAATCAATTAATGGTTGCTACAAGTGATGTCTTGCTGTAGGTTGTGAAAGATGGGAGGATTACACAATCTAGTTATTATGATAGCATTTTAGCTTTCGATCTGATTTTATGGAACTGGTTGGTTCAGATGCCCTCAGAGGGGGGAAAAAAAATTTATATTGAAAAGATCAAATTTTTTTAGTTTGGCCTAACCCGTCGCTCCTCTTGGCCCGACCTGCAGACCGTTTGGCCTGCCCCTGAAAAAAATTCTGGCTTCGCCCTTGGATGCCCTTACTCTATCGGCCATAAAAGCTGCTGGAGCTGCTCTTGATTCACAACCATCTGATGCCAATGATTTAAACAAATGTTCTAAGGTGGAATCAAAAGGTCCATATTTTATCCATTTTTGGGTTGTTGAGGTCTTGCGCTTCCTATGTTATAGGGTTTCTTGAAAGAATTGCAATGATTTCATGGCAAGTTTTCACTACTTTCATTAAGGGCCATTTGACTCATTGAAAATATAGAATTGGAAAGAAGTTTTCATAAACTTATTTCAGGAACACTGAAGAAATGGAAACAAAATCTAGATTTTCAAAACCCTTTTGTGTTTGCCGGACTTTGGTTTATGTTCCAGGAAATAAATTTCTCAGTTTGATAGGAATGAAAGATGAAAAACAGAGTCGTTGGAGATTAAGCATTGCTTTGAAATTTTATTATACATTATGGGGTGTCTACTTACTTGTTTTAAAAGATACCCAAACCATTTAAAAATACATGTAAACTTGTAGCGCGAACTGAATTTTTTAACAAAAACACAATATTTATAGAGAATAAATATTATTGCATGATAGATGATGCATTTTGTCCATGAAAAAAAAAAAGTTAGCCTTGTAGGCTGCATAAAATTTGGTGGCACTTGAATACCAACTCTTACGCTTTCATGGCTTGATGGTGCAGAAGTTCTGATCATCCACGTATAACAGGGAACATTGCAAATATTCACACTACCCCTTGAGAAAGCTCTTCAAATCATCATTCATATGAGAGATTTGGTGCATTTGGAACATTAATGTCTAATAAGGAATTTACAAGTACGATGCTGTCTGAACATTGAATCCGGAACATATCGTTTGAATTCACCGGTTTTAGTTCCATAACAAAGGATTTGTTTAAGTTGAAATTCACATGTCTTCAGTTTTATAATAAATCATTCATTTATTGGCATGCATCCAGAGACAAACCCACATGCTGTTGACACTTGACACCTTGAGTCATTGGCTTCCTAGTAATGGGCCATACTTGTGTTTACACATCCAGAATTTGCAATTTAAGGCGACGGCCCAAATATTCATTAATTTTGATTAAATTGTGATCAATAGTTGATAATTCAATAGAAAAAAGCCTAGCCCTCGGCCGTTTAGTTATCACATCAATAATTTTTCACATGGGCTCTGCTCAGCTATTTTTATAACTGAACAGAAAGAAGAGAAACAATGGCAAAAACTTGTCCAGTCTCTTTAGTGGAGATGAAATTGGGTGCACACTGAAGTGATTGATTCTTGAGGAGAGAGAGGAAGGGCATTTTTTATACAATTGAAAGATACAACTGCATTTTAAAAATGTACGTAAGCGATCAGTTGAATGGTGCGAGTCACGACGCACGGAAAATTAAACAGGGGACCAACGGAGCTGTTAAGAGAACAGAGACCAGAATGTGCAGCACCTACCTTCTAATAATATTTTTAACTGATATCCGTACATATGATTCAGGTTGCAGCTCTTAATTTTCGTTTGTGAAAACGAAATCCAAACCCAATCCATAAAATTCAGGTATTCAGGTTTGGATTGAGCCGGAATAATGTGGATCTGAGTGTCCAAGAGGCTTTGTCATTAATAATCCATACCCATATCCACGCACTCAAAACTGCAGCCATATCTGGAGATGTTTGGAGCTCTCAGCCCTGATTTTCTTTAGCTCGTCTCCTTTTCATAATTCCTGGGCATTTTTGTCATTGTTATGCCCTTAATATGCTGCTGAAGAAGTAAGTTTTCGCTCCCCCTGTAATATAAGCCCACCCAATTGCTGAGGGTCTCCTTTACAACTATACAGCGAGGTAGGATGCAAATGGATTAATGAACATATCCAATTATCATTGTACATATCGGCGATGTATATCAATTGGACCACCAACTGAATATTTTTGTGCTATGTTAGGTCGATGGTTCTAAGCAGTCTTCCTGATTGTAAGCAGGTGAAAAGATGCTCGAAACAAACCAAACGCTTTCTGTTCTGCGCATTAAATGTTGAACAACCCTTGCCAGGCATTCCACCCATGTACAGATGCTTGCTCTTCTAGCAGCCAATATAAGCAAGGTGGGTTAGGCAGATTATCATATTATGCCAATAAAGAGACACAATCTTCGACTTGATTTTGTATTCGAGTTCAGCCCCTGAACAGGTGGATGAAGCACTTTCTTTGGCCACACATTGCTTTTGCTGAAAGTGAAAAATGCCATGAACTCAACAGCTGGTTGCTGATCAGCTAAATTCAGCTAAACAAAATGCTAATCTGTGTTCGAAATATTTTCTTCCGGGCAACTTAAGCCCTTCTTTGTTCATGAATGAACTAAGCATGTAACTGGGTGCTTGTCTTCAGTTGTGTCGCATAATTGTTTTTCGCAGCAAAGGAGTTTACCAAATGAGAAAAATAAGGCAAAATTTTCTAAAGTTATTTAAATAAATGTTATGCAAAACTTATGCAATGTTATTGGTACAGATGAATGATCAAGTCCCTGGATATGCATTTGAAGCTTTAAACAACACAATCGACAATGAATATTGTAACTGTCATAATAACAATTAAATATAAAAAAAGACAAATATTGACTGTTCCGCAGTAAATCTCTCTGCTGCATATTCAATAAAAAATGTTCGGTTACTGATCAAGCAGCCTGAATACAATAGGTGGATAATCAACAAAACCTTCCCCACCATCAACATCCATTGAAAGCAAGACTTGCTGGACTGCATAAAGAACGGATGATAGTAGTGCCCCGCATTCAAGTAATTCTCTAGAACTGCAGGAGATGTAAATGATGACCCTGTTTGTCTTGGTCACAGCTAGCAAATGCCATCTGCAGTTCTGACACTACCAGGCTAGTAACAATATCTATGAATTGCAAAAAAATAAGGAATATATTGAACACGTGCTTTGCATTTTGTTAGAAATATTGACATGTAACTCAGTTAACATTGATCCATGAAGCTATGTTTCCAAGTCCAACAAACAAATGACCAACACAAACAGGAGTTGATAATTGTCAGCCAATTCAATGGAAGATGATAACAATGTGGTTAGTGGTGGTGTTATAAGAGTGAACTTTCAAGGTAAGGAAAAAAGGCACATATACAAACACAAAGGGGAAAAAAAAAGCAGTGTCATCCCAGTAACTATCACGTATAATTGCTTCGAGGAAAAGAATTGTATACAGCATTAATCTTCATCCCATGAAGTAGAGTCATCTTCTTCATTGGTTCTACTTGGTCCGCATTCTTCATCATCTTCTTCTTCTAAATCTGAAGACAACCCAACCTCTAAATTTTCTGCTTCTGGAAATGGATTCACATGGTCAATATAGATTCGATCTGCATTTATGTTTGCTATTTCTGCAGCCATGCTTTGCAAATGCATGTTCATTCTAATGAATACCAAATCAGTTAATCTAGATGGTAAAAGATTGCTTCTCTTCTTTGTATTAACAGCTTCAAATGCACTCCAATTTCTTTCGCAAGCTGATGCACTGCATGGCTGGCTTAAAATTTTGATTGCTACTCTTTGAAGAATAGGAACAGAACATCCACATATCAACCACCAAACACCTAACATAATTTAAAGAAACAAACAAACAAAATTGAGAATCATACAATCGCAAATTTGTAATTAAAACATTTAACCAATCATCAACAATTCAGAAAAAGTGAGACACTTACGTGGATGAGAAGTGTCAATAATATTCATGGATAGCTCACCACGAAATAATGATGGATGTCTGGTTTGATATTTGGCCAATTCAAGAGACATATTTGCACAATCCTCAGGAACAAGAAGTTTTTCTATTGCTAACTCCAAACCTTTCCGAACTTCATCATTCATCCTTACTTTATTATTCCAGAACAAATGAGGATTTAGATAAGCTGCTGCGGCATATATGGGACTGTTCAAATTACGGTTCCATCTCTTGTCAATTATACTCCAATATGAAATATATTTTTCTCTCATGTTGTTGCATGCACTCTTGATAGCTTCTTTAGCTCTATCAAGTGCTTCATACAAATAGCCCATAGTGGCTCCTTCCCCATCTACCATCTTAAGTACTCTCACTAATGGTTCAACAAACCTTATTATTTCTTTTCCCTTTCTCCAAAAATCTTCATTTTGAATGAGCCTTGTAAGTTCTTTTGCATCATTTTTTTTCAGTGTTTTCAACATGTCTCCAATCATTGGAGGCAACCATAAACTTCAGGCCCTCTTCTTGTTTTAAGATGGAATCCAAACAAATAAATTGAGAGGCAAATCTAGTCACACCGGGCCTCCTCAACTCCTTTCCCTTTGTATAAGTTCTCATTATATCTAAAACATGTTGCTTATTATATAAGAACTTGACAGCCTGCCTTGCTTTGCACATGATATTTTTCACATCTTCTAAACTATCAATGTCTTCAAGCATTAAGTCAATGCAATGGGCAGCACAAGATGTGGTAAAAATGTTTGGATATTTTCCTTCAAGAATACGTTTTGCTTTTCTATAATTGCTTCCATTATCGGTAACAATCTGTACAACATTGTTTGCCCCAATTTCTTCTATAGTTGGAGATAAAAAATCAACTATAAATTCTGCACTTTTAGGGCCTTTTTCAACTTGACTTGCCTTCCAAAATACGGTGCCAGTTGGAGAGCTCACCAATAAGTTTATATAGAACTTGCTTCTAATCGTGTCTCGTTCTCGTTGTTTCATCTAGTAGTTTCGTTCTCGTTGTTTCAGAGCTCGGGAGAATGTACCCTGGTCCAAAGTTTGTAGCAGCAGCAACAAAATTTTTGAAATCCACTGATTGAAGCAAGTTGAAAGGCACGTTATTCATTACAATACCTTTCAGTCAATGTTGTAAAACGCGTATCGTAAGCCGTATCGGTCGGGCTTTAAGATACGCTGTATCGTAACGTATCGTAACGTATCGTAACCGTATCGTAAATTTTTTTAAAAAATTATTAATAAATCAGAAAAAATTTAAAAAAATTCGGAAAATTCATAAAAAAATCAGAAAAAATTAAAAATAATAAATTGTTCATAGAAAACATGTTTGAGATAATGATAGACTTATTATTGCTATAAACTTACGCGTTCATCATTCATAAACATCAAAATTCATAACAATAATACAATATCATTCAACAAAGCATAAGGCCATAAGCCATAAAGTGATAAAGTCATAAATGATAAAACATTCAATCAAGTGTTCAACAACCATAGATTCATAACTCTTAAGTTTTTGATACATATAAAATGAAAGCACTCTTGACTTAACTCTCATTCATGATTCATCATTCATAATCTTCATCATCTTCATCTTCATCTTCTTCTTCTTCTTCATCGTCAAGAATTGGAAGATCTTCACCAACATATTCAGCACCAGCACCAGCAGTAGCAGACTCTCCTTCATCAACAAAGCCTTCTGTTGCTTCAACTTCAAGGTTGAAGCATTCAAGATCTTCATCATCAAATATTGTAGCTGGTTCTTCTTCAATCCATGGCTCTAGATCGTCAAAATTTTCAAAGCTGATAGGATCGAACTGAGATGTGTGCTTCCTTGCTAATGATTTTTCTAATTCTCTACATTAAATAAGAGAAAATTTGTTAGTATATAATTTCATATAAATATATTGTACATAAAAATGTAAACATTAATTAAGGTATATGCCTATATTACCTTTGTTTCAACCTCATATTATATCGAACAAAGACAAGGTCATTCAACCTTTTATGTTCGAGCCTATTCCTTTTTTTGCTATGGATATGTTGGAACACACTCCAGTTCCTTTCGCATCCACTAGCACTGCATGTCTGGCTGAGGACTTTGACTGCAAAACGTGCTAGGTTTGGACAATCAAACCCATACCTATTCCACCACAAATCTAAACAAAAATATAACAAATCAATGTGAAAGTTTTAAAAGAATCAAATGTAACAAATGCAAAGTAAATTAAAAATTTCTATGTATTTACCTGGGCGCATCGTTGTCCTGGCTCGAACGGCGGCAGGTAGTCCCATGTTCCGAAAACAACTATCATATAGATCCAACTCATTGTGCACAGCATCTTGTTCTGTAGAATCTTCCACTAACACATTAATACAATCTAACAAACCATGCATGACTTCTCTGTCCTTCTTAAATGTAGGAGAAAATCTAATTGCAGGATTTAGATAATAAGCTGCTGCATGAAGAGGTTGATGAAGCTGTCCAGTCCACCTTTTATCTATAATCTTCCATATGGGCATATATAACTTTTTCTTTTCCTTTAAGTTGTCTCGAATTGCCTCTTTTGCTTTGTCCATAGCCTCATATAAGTACCCTATAGAAGGTCTGTCCTCGCTGTCAGCCAACCTGAGAACCTTAACTAATGGAACACAAACCTTCAATAGCTTCACACATGATTCCCAAAATACGTTATTGAATATAATATCCACAACTAAAGAAGCATTTCTTTTATGAGCATGTGGATATGCAGCCCATTCTTCACTAGCAAACATCTGTCTCAAAGGAGTTCTTTGTTTCACCACACTCTGCACAGTCAATACATTTGTGGCAAATCTAGTTTGTGCAGGTCGTATTAATTCAACTCCTTTTGTAAATTTTCTCATCAAACTCAATACATATGCATGATTATAGATAAATTTTGTTACCTCTTGACATTGGTCAATGGCTGATTTCATATCATGCATCTCATTAAGATCTTGAAGCATTAGATTAACACAATGAGTGGCACATGGACTCCAATAAAATGTTCTATACTTTTGAAATAACAAATCTCCTGCAGCTCTATAATTTGCAGCATTATCTGTAATAAACTGTACAATGTTTGCAGGTCCAACTTCTTGTACAACATTATCAAAAACATTGAATAAAATCTCAGCAGTCTTAGGAACATCAGACAAGTCAAGAGATTTCAAGAACATTGTACCTTTAGGGCAATACACAAGAAAATTTACAAGTGTTCTTGACCTTGTATCAGTCCAACCATCTGACATAATGGAGCAACCTGTTTCCTTCCAACATAATTTCAACTCATCGCAATGCTCAGACACTTCTTTGACTGTATCCTGAAGAATTTTGCCTCTCAACTGATGATATGATGGCATTTTGAATTCGGGGCCTATAGAAGCAATTGCATCTGCCATGGCTTGGAATTGAAAAGAATTAGCTGCATTGAATGGAATACAGGCATCATAAAACCATTTCCCTACCTGCTTTTGTGCATGATATAGCATATCTTTAGATGTCATAGCAGCACGAATCTGCGGCTGACCACCTGGGCTGGTATATGAAGGGAAAAAACTCTTAATAGAGCCAACACTAGACCTACCAGTAGGAACTCTACCACTAGGTGGTCGCATACCACGCCTGGCCCTAACATCTGTTGTGCCTCTCCTCTTCCTTCCCGTTATGCCAGATCGACCTCCTTCATACATAATCCCTTTTCCTCTACGATCTCTACCTCTTGAGGTCTCCAAATCTGTTCTTAGACTGCTATCGTCTTCATCATCACATTCATAAGCTTCATCCTCTTCTTCTTCATCTTCCAAAGGCACATTATAGCCTACATCTACATCTTCAATTTCTTTTTGTATTCTCTTTTGACGTAAAGCATGAAGCATATCTAAACATTGTTGACGCACAAATGGAGGCAAAGGTTTGTTTGGTCCTCCAACACAAGGAGACGCATCTTTGGAGGTTCCTGCCAAATGGTGTTTCATTCTAATAATCCCTCCTGAAAGTGTATTCCCACAGAAGCCACATTTGACTTTCAAACGGTTATTCTCTTTCACCCTTTCGCACCATTGCCATGTAGGATCCATATCTTCAAAAAAAAAACGAAATCATATGGTAAACTTAATGAAAAACACTCAAAGTCTTCAAATCTACGATTATACGGTAAAAAATTAAGAATACATGGTAAGAACATGAGATTTCATACCTTACGAAGAAGAAATGTCTGAAATGAAGAAAACCCCTTTCCTTCCCACGAAAATCAAGCACCCACGCACAAATCGACCACTTAATCTTCGATTTGACGATGAAAATCAAGTTCTTCACGGTCAAAATGAACGATCGCCCTCCCTCACGGCACTATCCAAGCGTTAGAAATGAAGAACGGAAGAAAAATTTGAAAAAGAAGCCGAATAAGTAGGTCTCGGCCCCCTTTTGCGTTTTTAGGCCGTATCGTACGATACGGGGTGTATCGCCCCGTATCGTACGATACGGGCCCTGTATCGTACGATACGTGCGATACAAGGCCGATACACCCCCTTTTTACGATACGAGGGGTGTATCGTATCGTTTTCTTCAAACGATACGATACGTATCGTACGATACGGGGTCGTATCGTACGATACGGGGTCGTATCGTACGATACGTACAACATTGCTTTCAGTAGAAGCTTATCCACAAAATCTTTTTCTACTTTTTTCATCATGCCTGGAATTGTTTGTTGTTGGCCTGTTCCTCCCTCAGACAAAGTTCCACAAAAAAAATTGCTGCCTGAAGATGGTGAACCTACACTTGAATGTGATTCACTTCCACTTTGCATTCTCCCCTTCTTCATGGGTCTGTCAGAAATAACTCCACAAGCTATGATTGCCCTTTGCTTGACATTTTCAGGCACATTAGAACATGGAGCAGCATCATTGCCCTGAAGTCCAGCCAAATGATACTTAAATCGTGTAATTCCTCCGGCATATTGCTCAGAACAAAATTCACAAATCAACTTCCCATCATCGCTTTGAGTTGCATGTGACCAAAACATGTCCTTCCCTCTAGGCATTTTATGCAGCTGTCAAGTATCAAACAACTGAGGTCCTGAAGCCATAAAATCTGACCGTCATTTCAGCGACATACAATTGCCTAAGCACATACGCGAATCGACTGAAAACAAAACTATTCCACAAAGCAAGAAACGTACAAACTACAAAGTTTAACAGCGATAGACAATTGCTTAAACACATATGCAAATAGACTGAAACAAGAGGTATATAGTATAAACTATAAACTATAAAGTAGACGACCAACAGATGTATGCAAATTGAGTGAAAACAAAAACTTGAAACTAATCGATTGAAAAAAAAAATAAATAAATAGAAACTAACGGACGTAAACAAAAAGTCAAAATGTCCAACGCACATATGAAAATGGACTAAAAATCAAACGGAAAGCCTACCTGAGCACGAGAGCCGTTCCCAAATCTGAAAACCCTAAACTCTTTAAAAACTCGTCCGCCCCCTTCTGTCGAAGAACTCGAAATGTCTTGAGTTTTACGTTTTATTCATTTTTTACCCAAATTACCATTTAAACGTTTTTCAAATTATAGTCGAATGCCACCGCCCGAAATAAAAATTGCAAAAGACGCGAAAATACACGTTTAGACGCGTTTTTTTTTTCGTTTTAGCATATTGACAAAATTTAAAATAGTTTTTAAAATCTTAAATAAAAAATGAAAACATATAATACATCGACATCCAGTTTTTTATACAAAAAGAAAATATCATGCTAACATCAAGAAATATCTTTTGGCCGCATGCTGACAAATTAACAAGCTTCATCCATTAAAACATTTCATGCAGTTTTGGTGATAAAAACGCAATTTTTCTAAAACAAAGGTGATATTTTATGACCATGATATTCACATATAGTTTATCGTCTTGATGCAAGCTAGCTATTCTCCTAGATTACACTTGTGTGCAGATAATTTTTCTTACATATTTTTTAATTCCATGAAATAGTATACATAATAAGTATCCGAGCTCCTTTGAAGTGATCAATGATTTCTGTGCTCTTAGAAAAGGCAAAACAATAATTTTATGGAAAACGCTTTTCAAAATTAGAAAGATTATACCCATTCTGGAAACATGGTAATTAGGTGCATTTTCTGAAAAAGGTAGGCTAACATTGAAAATTATCTTAAAAAACTTAAACACTTGATTTTGGCAATTGTTATGAAAATTTAACAGAGGTTTTCCTTGGGTATTAACAAAAAGTTTGTCATCTCATACGACCCAAAAAAAAAAAGACGTACAAAAAATAATTGGAAAAATGAAATTATCAGTTTTCTACTGATTTTCTTACAGGAACATTAATGAGAAATTAAATAATTATTCCAAGCGTTAGGAGCGAAAAAAAATCAGAATGTATTTTTAAAATAATGCTACTTGTGATATTCTGGGAAAATGAGTTTTGGCAACATTCTCAAAAAGTTTGTGATAAACTTTTTTTTGGGTAATACTGCAATATTTTGAAAATTCCATCAATGTTTGTCATCATGATAAAAACACAAAATGACCAAGTTATCTGAAGGCGAAGAAGAAAGATGTGGTGCTCAGTCAAATTGGTCATTTCTCGTTCAAGTCTCCTCATGGGAGCAAACGTCAGAAGAGAAGTGGCAGCCACGGATCAAACCAGACATAAACAACTCTTCTACGGTTTTACCTGTAACAGAAATTCTACGGACGACAACAACTGGGACAATAAATGAATATTGCTATAGTTACCTGCTTGAAAATCGATGGAAGAATTTGTGGCTGGCTTAGCACAATAGTTCCTAATGTCCTTGCCAGTGGCCAAAACTGGACCACGTCCTGTCAAAAAATCATAACAAGAAGATTCTTGACTTGTAATTTTCTCAAAAGGGGCAAGTTCTTGATGAAATAAGTAACATTTTAAGATCTTGACAATTTTCTGTGGATACAAGTACCTGCAGAAATGGATGAAGAACTGGATCCCCCAGTTTCTGCATGAAGTTTAAGAAGACAACAAGTATAAATGTAATCAGAAAAATGAATTTTCAACAAAACGCAAACTGGCTGAAAGGCTTTACAAGTTGAGCCATGTAGGGGAACCATGTATTTTCTGATTTAAGGAAACTCTTTTGCTTAGAGGACGACTCAGAAATATTCCATTTCTCTTGTTTATTAGGATCCTTTTCTGTTTTGCCCAATTATTCAAGTGGCCCATGCAATAACCCACTTTTTTATTCTCCAATACTCTCTTACATGTTTCCTCCTAGTGCAGTCAATATAGTTGTTTCATGCTCCTCTGGCCTTTTAGCCACTTTAAGCAAGATTCTATCTACCTATCAATAAGATTTAAGAAATATCTGTACGATCTTTTTATTGGTTTATTTAACAAATACAGCATTTCACCTCTCAGTTACTACTTTTCATATGATTTATTAATGGTGCCAAGTTGTGGTTCCAAGCCAGGAAAAGCCTTTGAGAACTGCCCCCCACACCCCACCCCACCCCCCTCTCTATATATTTTATCTTTCATCATTGATTATCCTGAACTAAAATGTCTTTTTAATTGATACGCACAGGTATTCTTTACTTGAGTCAGTATATAATTGCCTTAAGATAAATGCATGTCATAGTTGTTTAATTGATATCCACAAGTATAACCAAAAACATGGAATGGTCTCAGCTAAGTAATGGGGTTTAGTTTATCATTGGTTAAAAAGAAAATATTTAATGGTCAATTATTAGAGGCCAACAAAATTAAAACAGTTCTATATTTGTGATATCATCACGGGATCAATTATGAATAAATTTGTCAGAAATCAGTTTGCCTGAGGCCTGCAATCTAATAAAAAAAATATATATTTTTTGTTAATAAACTTGCATAAACAACAAATCAATTGGACAGCTTAACATCCGAGTTAAAATTATAGAAACACAACCGTGTGATGCAGAAAAAACTTGAGAACATGACTCCAAAAGAAACAATATTTAGAACCATGAAAAAAGCACAATAAAGGCCCTCTTCAAAAATATGAGCAACGATCTCCAACTATCTCTGCCCCTCCAACGATCCTTCCCAAGCTTGGCGTTGCTCACTCTGTACTAAGCATATGTCGGGACTTCAAAATGTAGAGGTGCTCTCAATCTCTTCGACTGGACTTCTTCCTCGATCATCGCAGTGGATACCTTCAAGAACAGATCAAGTTAAAAGAGACCCAGAAGCAATATAGTAACTTCACGCAGCAGGAGATTCCTATCATATGTTTGAGCATTGTTAGGGCCTCGCTTCAATTGCCCAATTCCAATTTAGGACGAACCTACTACAGCTGAAGATAAGAAAGCAGGTGGTAGTGGTAAATGGTTTATATGGAAACTCAAAACATGGAATGTATCAGTTCAGCATCATAAGTTCATAACAGGACACCAAAAATCCAACAATGTGCCCATGTTTTAGGTAAAAGCACATAAGAAGAGTAAAACTTCTACATCTGTAAACAAATAAACATTATCGAATGTAGAAGAAGCATGATCCCAAGAAGCAGAGCCCTCAGATAAACAAATGAAATGCGTAAATTAGAGCATTCCATCCAACGCGTGCCTAAGCTAGTTCTATTGTTTACTGGTCCATAACTGTTGTTGTTTGCTCCATTACTGTTCAATTAGAGACACATGCTTATATATCTATCATGTCAAGAGAAAGGAAAAATGAAAGAAAAATAAGTAGTGTTGAATGTCGAAGATACTGCTCTTGCATTCACAATATGCATGTGAAGTCCCCCCGTCCCCTCTATGTCAGAGCTCGGATTGAAGATGACCATTTTCTTCTTCTTCTCACCGTATGAAATCTTAAGATTGTCCACGTTTCAAGGCCTATACAATCATGAAAATACAGGATTCATAAAAAAAGCCCATGAATTTTAAGTAACTATATTGGATTTTAGGAGCCAACAGAGCTAGTTATCATAATGTTACATTTGTGAAAAAAGCACAAAAGTCATAATCTACCAACACAAACACACACAAGGGAACTACCAGCGCAAGCTTAATCTCCTTCCGAACCAAAAAATCAAACCGACATAAACTCTACCGAACAAACGGTAGGTCAATTAAAGTACGTTTTTCAGTAGTTTTATTGTGTTATGGATACATCTATTCTAAGCTATTGCCCAAACAATTTAAACTTGTCTATCATGAATAGTTATTTATACGTTTGAACTTAAAGAAAAGGGGGGAAATGAGGCAAATAGCGAACTAAAATTCATCTTAGGCAAGGTTTATTGTTGAATGTAACATATAAGAGATTTATTGGTTGTTGTATTACTCTGGGAACTTGATGTTGCTTGATACTGGTGAAAATGATGCTCAACGTTAAGAAATTTACTATTTTAACAAATTATAATGCGATAATCATGGGGTAACTGCGTGCTACAATCAAACCTTGGAGAAAAAAGTAATGGTCTACTAATGAATTATGTATTGGTTATTCGTTGAACTTGAGCTACCATTATGTTTATTCTCTAAGCTTCATGGCAGTGACAAACATATTGTATTTCTTTGTTCACTAAATTAAAGGTCATGCCGTAAAGTGTTTGACCATGTCATTTGATTTTCAATTGTTCTCCAAAATGGAGGACCACGTTTATGTAATGCCTATGTTTCTCTCCTTTTTTCCCATTTGAAATCAACTCTACTTTTCATTCATTGTCGATTCTGTTTTATAGAGATTTTATTTGTTCGCACCAGGAAATTTTGTAAGTCAAATGATAAAAATATTTCACAAAAAAAATAATTTTTTTGTAAAGAGAAAAAAACCGAGACAATTAAAAATAAAACATTTTTTTCAACAATTCATTTCTTTTTTTTTTTTTTTGGCCTATGCTTGTTTAGATTGAGTTGGGTGCTGTTATGAGCACCCAACCTACATTGTAGGTAGCAAGAGTAGAGAGACATTTTGGTAATTTAATATATATATATATATATATTACTTTTTTCGTGATTTTCATTTTTGTCAGGTTTTCGTTTTTATGTGTAAACGGAAATATTTTTGTCATAACTCATAACCGCATATAACCAGGTCCCATCATGCTTGTTGTGAGCTCCAGCTGCCCACACAACTTGCTCTCTTTGTTGAGCTTTGCGATGACCTTAACAAGGTCTTCTCCAACCTGAATCCAATTAGTCAAATAAAAGTTGAGGGTATATATATATATAAAAAGTGTAGAAGAATCTCTATCTTTTATAGAAAATACTGGATATTTCCAAGGTCTCCTATTATACGTGGATTCTCAAAACTTGTGCAGACCATCAAAACTTGAAAGTTTGTATTAAGTGCCACCAAAATTTATGGTGGCTAAGGGTGGGTCCGATCGGGCTGGTCAGCCCGGCCTGATAGCCCAGGTCCAGCCAGGCTTGGCCCGTTTAAAAATAAAAAATAAAATTTTAATTATAAAATAAAATTTTTAAATATAAAATATATTTGTTATCAATAAATATATATTATTAAAACAAAAAAATTTTAAAAAATTATTTTTTAATCCTAAATGGGCCAGCCTATCGGGCCCGGCCTAGGCCAGGTTTTTCCCGGCCCGACGCCCAGTCGTGCTTACGAAGCCAACTGGTTTTTTCATGGACAAAATGCATCATCTATGACATTTATTCTCTATAATATTCAAGTCTAAATACTTGGCCTATTGGCAGATTGGGAATGCTGAACTTTGTTGAATAAATTCAAAGGTTTACACATTAAAGGATGACTTTTCGAGCTGTTTCATCTCTTTTACATGGAACAAATAAATATAGAAGTAAATCAACTTTCCAAAATACCCTTCTGGACATCCCACAGTACCTTAGCTATTTAACAGACCAGAAGCCAATAAATTATCATGTAGCCTTCGAAGCTCATTAAGTTGTCGTCTGATTGAAGAAAATAATTAAAAAAATCACTTTGGATTCTGCATGTCAACTCTACTCTTTCCATTCATGACAGAGCCAGAACATCATCCAGTTCTGGACATCAACTAAAGATTCATTGCCACGAAAGTTTGAGGCGTAGGCAGGTGGAACCGTAGAAGTGAGCCTAATATATGTTTTGTACTTTTTTTTATGCAAAATACCAACTTATTACAATAAGAAAAATAAAGAGAACAATTTTCTCCACTAGGCTGAGAAAAGCAGATGGTTTCACCCTCCACACCATCTGCCTGCAAACCCTCCTCGGTGTAAGGTGTCTCTTCCCTTTGCAAACTCTCCACATCCTCCGCCTAGAGTAGGGCTGTTCAACCCTTTGCAAACTCTCCACATCCTTCGCCTAAAGTAGGGCTGTTCAACGAGTGAAGTTCGAATCGAACTTAAACTCGACTCATTTATTAAACCAGTTGAGTTTGAGTTAACAAATGAACTCAATAACCTAAACGAGTCGAGCCCACGTTAAGTGGGTTTGGCTCGCATAAACTCGGTTAAGTTCGAGAAAGAAAATATATAAAATACATATCATAAAATGATCAAACAAAATAGATTGCTCAATGGATACACATGTGATTAGTACGTGGGAGGTCAAAAAAATTTTTTTTTTTTAAAACGGAGCCAAGTCAAGCTCAAGCTAATGAAATCAAACTCAAGCCGAGCTCAGCTCAAGCAGAGTTTGAGTTTCTTTCCAGACATGTGAACTCGACTCAATTTGGTTCATACTCACTCGCTCATGAACAGCCTTAGCATGGAGGCGGAGGGTTTCAAAGCCCTACAACCCTCCGCTTGGGAACACCAGTTAGAGAGAGAGAGAGAGAGAGAGAGAGATACGCATAACTTGTCACATTTGAAGAATTTGTATGGAATCATTTTACTGAAAATTATCCACACTTTAATTCGTTTTGAAAAATCATTTGATCTGTACCGAAAAAGAAAAATCCATGAGTCTTCTTCCAAGAAAATTCAATCAAAGAACCATGATAGACGCATCGATCATATTGGAACAGATTCATCTCAGCATATTCTGCAAGATCCATTGGGATTAATATAAGATTGTCTCTGTTATTCCCATTCCTGCGTATATATGAATGCTTTAGTTCTCCAATTTCCCAGCAAGAACAAAGATACGGATGCAATCACTGGAATATTTTCGATCGTGAAAGAGAGAATGAAGTCACCAACACAATGTCGAAGATGCGAGAGATGATCGTGTGCCCATATATATATATATATATATATAGCATAGAGAGAGAGAGAGAGAGAGAGAGAGAGAGAGAGAGAGAAGGTTGTGGGACTTTTTGCCTAAAATGGGAGCGAGGTGTGGTCAGGCCAGGAATCAAAACAGGAAAAAATGCAGAGAAAAATATATAGATGGAGTTCAGGCAAATTTGAACTAAAATAAAATGTTGGCGTATATTTGCATTGTCAATATAGAACAAGGATGAAAAATTGTTCATCAACATATGAAATATTACATATCTGATAAAATGTAGATTTACATCTTTAATCAACAATAAAAATGCATGAAATCTGTCAATAATCATCAGTCGGCAACTCATGGCGACAGACAGGGCAAGAATGGGCTTGTCGAAGCCATGCCAGGATGCAGCCTTCATGAAATTCATGGGAGCAAGGCATTCTAGCCAGGCAGTCTCCTCTACCAACTTCAGCCTGGCAAACCACGCACGTATTCTGGCCATTCTCCTCCGCCTTCTTCCTCACCAAGGCATCTACGGACGCCTTCGACGCTGGGGCCGGCACCGCCTCGTAAGCAAACAGAGCATCGCCGGCGGCCAACTCATCCAAATCGTCGGCAAGATCCATCTCCTCCTGAGCGTCGGTCATATCTTCGGTTGGATCCTCCAAATCGCCGTCAACATCTTCCCGCACTTCCTCTGAGTGATAAGTGACGGTGGTAGTCAATGATACCATCTGAACCTCGCCGGGACTCAACGCCGCCCGGCCACTTCCCAGCTGCAGGATCAAGTCGCACATCTCTCTTGCAAGACTGCGAGTTAACGAGCTAACTGTCGTCCTCAACATCTCTCTCTCTCTCGCTCTCCCTCTCTGATCTTCTGCAGATTGGAAGTACTCGAGCTGCGGTGCTTAAGCAATTGATCTATGAAGAGATATATAAAGCAACAAGCACGAAGATCTGGAAACTCATGCCGCTTGATTTATCTCCATTCTCGGTTAATTCAATATTTTTTAATAGATATATGTGTAGAATCTGGAACTCGAAACTCATGCCGCTTGCTTTATCTCCATTCTTGATTAATTCAATATTTTTTAATAGATATATGTGTAGAAGCTGGAAATATATAGAGATATATATCTAAATCCAGATGGCAACAACCGTTTACGTGGATAGGATTCGGATGCAGCTTAGACTTGTAGGTGAATATATATATCTCTCTAAATCGTAAGCAGATCTAAATCTGAGATAGTTGTCTTTAGTTATCAGATTGAAATTGCTTCAGCCGTCCCAACTGTTCATTTATTTTCAAACTTATCTACTGGACGCACCATTTTTTATTTTGCAGTTTTCTCATTTGTTTTCACAAAATTTTTTTATGGAATTGGAACACATAAATGTATGTTCTAACTGTAGGATATATATCATCTTAGTACGCTCACTACTAATTAAATGGAAATTGACATTTGAAGAATTTACATGGAATCATTTTATTGAATTGAGCTTGACCCACATAAATTTTAGCTAATGACATTGACTGAATGCGTGCAATTGGGTTCTCCATCTCATCATCATGTTCTTCTTCTTCTTATGTTCTCGTATGGCTACAGATCAGGCTGAGCCGGGGCCAAGCCGATCCAAATCGTCAGCTTAATTCGTTGAGTCGGCTAGGAATTGTCTAAATCTAGACTGTTTAAATTAGCATCAATTTTAACTATTAAACAACATCATTAAGACATGAACTAAGTCTTTTTGTTAAAAATAAATGAATCTAGTACTCATGTATGTTGCTTATCAGTTTTTATTTTGTAATACTGTTCATAAATTATAGTTTTTTTAATCATATAGACTTAATGTTTACTTAGATATATTCAACTTCCTCACAGAACTGATTTTGCTATAATCTCAAACGCTCTGCGTACCACACATACTGCTGCAAGGATCGGCATCAGTAATGGCTTCGTTTTTATACCATCCACAAGATCGAAGGTATACAAAGATTTACATTAAGTTAAATTCAATATTAACCATGAGAAAGTTATCAATGGCAGAAGCGGCTTATCAGCACACTCTGCCAGCAAACTCATGAGTTTTCTGCTAGAATCGACTATAATATATACAAGGCGGATTCATTTCGATTTGTTAGATGGATTGGAAAAATCTAAACTGATTCATTTTGAATCCTTGTTAGATTTAATTATCTGCGCATCAAATAAACATGTTGAAACCATTTCCAGGTGAGTGGGAGTTTAAATTTCCACTGCTGTGTTTGCAGCAAATGTAAATGAATCTTCAGGTTCAAATCCATGGATCCCGGTCAGAGCCGAGTCTTTCTTTAATTTTCCAGCTTCTATATATAATCAATGTCTAAGATCCACCATGAACAAACAAGTATTTACAATGGATTTCCAAGCAAAAATTGTTTGGAATTCAATTACTTAAAAAACCTGCATTTTACACATAGAATAAGGTTCCTGAAGTTAAAATTTTCAAACATCAGACGAATCAATGTTTCATATCTGAAAAAAATGTTGGTCATGAGCCCAATGAACATGGGTATGACCTAAATACAATGGTGAGTACATCAATCGGTGGGCAACTGGAACCTACAGAGTGGACAGGAGTGGGCTCGTTCGAGCCAACCAACGATGCATTTCTCATGGAACTCGTGGTGGCAGGGCATGGAGGCCAAGCTCCCTTCCTTGCCGAACTCGTCCTGGCAGATGACACAGACCTTCTTTGCTAAACAATCATCGCCATTTTCATGCATGGCCGCTCTCTTTCTCTTCAACGACTGCACCGACGACTTCGATGCTGGGGTTGCGTTCAAGTGATTACTGGCATAAAGCTCACGATTGTTGGCTTGACAGAGACAAACTAAACGGTCATCCCGTGGATCTTAATTACTGAGTGTTCTGATAAACCAGTTCTGCCATTGAT
The DNA here is from genome assembly GCF_008831285.2 of Nymphaea colorata. Classification (NCBI taxonomy): domain Eukaryota; kingdom Viridiplantae; phylum Streptophyta; class Magnoliopsida; order Nymphaeales; family Nymphaeaceae; genus Nymphaea; species Nymphaea colorata. Next base: position 20,886,721 of record NC_045144.1, on the reverse strand, counting down.
AACTTTCTCATGGTTAATCTTGATTTAACTTAATGTTAATCGAAGTGATCACTTCTGGATTTTTTGTTTTATGGTAATTGAAAATGTGATTCTATGGTAATGTATTTTCTTTTATAACAACAACAATAAGAATAACTTTTAGACGTACAACAAGTGAGATCGGCTCGAGCTTTACGAGGCAATTTCAAGCTTCACTGAGTAAACCAATTTTATATATATATATATATATATATATATATATATTAAATGAAAGTGAACACCACTAAAAGAGTGATAAAATTTGTCAAAAATTATTGACAGCCCAGGAAAACTCAAAATACAAAAAAAACACGAGCCAAGTCGGGCTTAAATGTTGAAACTCGACCAGTTTATAACTCTAGTTTTAATTCAAGCTCAAGCTGGACTTGTATATAAATGTGGCAGTTGGGGTATTTTGAAAATTATTTTAAAAGAAACGTCCTTTTCAGTAGTTTTTTAACTTTTTTTCTCTTTTCTTTTTTTTTTTTTTCTATTAAAAAGAAGATTGTGCACCAGCCGACGCATATAGCAAGCTGAATCGAGCAAGTAGTAGTAGAGGAAGCGGCCCATATAACCAGTTGATCCGAGCAAACAGTAGTAGAGGAGCAGTTTTGCGCCTTGTGCTTTGGGTGAAAGGAGGAGGTTCTACTGCATGCCCAAGTGAAGGCTAAAGCCTCTCCCTTTCCCTATGCTTTATACAGCTAAAAGATCATGACCGAGAGATCTGAACCATGTTTTCAGACCAATTTGTTTGAGCACTCACCATAATTTAACATTGCAGAAACAACTCTGCACTCTTAAGAATTCAAGGAATGGAGGGGGCTAAAGAGGAATAGTTCCAGTATCACTTAAAAATTTTAAATTTATTACTTGTGCAACTTAGCTAGAAATTTATGGCTCTGCTCGGGTGTATTTGTTGTGGATGATATATAGAAAATGAAACATATTATATAGTAATAATTTTTAGTACAAATTGATGAAGAAGCTGAAAATATCTGTAAAATAGGAATAAGCATCAAGAAAATATTTATGGTTAATGAACACAATTACGAAGTAATAACTAATAAACAACATACACTAGATTCATTTTTTTAAAAAAAAAAACTTAATTCATGTCTTAATTAGGAATATTGAGCAAGAGTTATAATTGGTGCAGAATTAAACAGTCTAGATTTGGACGATATGAAACGACTCAAAACAATTAAACTGATCCGCCCAATCCAGAATCAAATCCTCTAAGTCCTTTAGGACTCGGTGCTTTTGGGTCAGTACCTAAATGGCCCAGTTTGATGGCAATCTGACTCGGGATGAAATTCCCGAGTCAATTTCAATATATATATATATATATATCAAAGGTCATAATCAACATCTAATAGTAGAGGAACCACATCAATTTCAATATATATATATATATTGCAAAGGTCATTATCAACATGTAATAGTGGAGGAACCACATCAGTGTATTCCAAATTTGGTACTTAAGCTCTAACATGGAGGAGAGGTATTTCTAACACATAGCTTGTGGATGAATAAAATATATGAAGACATAGAAAGAAAACCTTTTGTTATAATAAAAGCAAATTCAGGAAGGTAATTAAGTTTGGATGAGTGGGAGCCACCTGAAGAATCACGGAAGCCCTCCCTCATTCTCTCTGCCCTTGATGTCCAAAGCTGCTTCAGGACCTAGAAGGACCCGTGATATACTCGTCAATTAGAGTGTCACACTATCACCATTTGCAGGTCAGATGAGTAGCACCCACATGAATCAAACTAACAATGATACTCTCACCACCAGCTATGATATAGCCCTTGGAGCAATATGATAATTAAGTTATTATTAAGGCCGCAAATATGAGAAAATTACAAAATTAAAAATGGTGCTGCCATTTTAATGTGAGCTCTCTCTCTCTCTCTCTCTCTCTCTCTCTCTCTATATATATATATATATATATATATATATATATATATATATATATATATAGTTGTTAAATAAGCTTTAAAGCGTAGGATTGTAAAGATATCATATTGGCATAAACATAAAGTAATTAGAGATATGTATTTCTCTTGGGCAATGCCCAGTATGACGGGCAATGCCCAATATGACAACTATTTAAGGAAGCTATATATCCCAGCCTCAGATCCGCTTGATTTAGAAAGGGAGAGATAAATTCACGGTCTAAGCAGGATCCAAATTCAATCCATTTTGGAGAGTCTTAGCTTCTGGATTTAGATAGTTGAATACAAAGTTGCTTATTTTCATATTGATATTATTAATTCATAGTAATTTCTTTGTTTACATATTGGTGCTCATTAAAAATTTAAAATTGTATAACTAAAGCCTCTTAATCAAACTATTGTTTGGATACTTCAATGGGTTTGAATTAGAACTTGACGCTGGATTTACATATGGCTTCCCTTACAGCAGCAATGATTTATTGGCTTGAACACGTCTACCATCAGATGATGAGCAAAACAATGTTCGAAAATGAAATCAGTTGGGATTTTCTATCTAACCAAATGTACGTATTCTTCACATAAATATAATCAAACAAAGCAATCTAGGTATTCAAGTGTATTCTTGCAGTGATCTCGATCTTTCGTATATAAGTGATTCGTCTTACTGAAAAAAAAGCCACTAGTTATATACATTGGTATGTGCACTTGTAGACGGGCTCATATGCATGACAAGTATCCTTAAGACTGAGCCATCGGCCTATAGGATGCATGACAAGTATCCTTAAGACTGAGCCATCGGCCTATAGGAGTTTGTGGATGGGTGCACGAGAGACTATGCACAGTGCACCTTGATAAATATGAACCCCGGTACACATAGCCACCTTTATATTTAATTTACTTCGAATAAATTAAATTAAGAAGCGTGACAAATCATCAAGGTGAAGTGCCCGATTTAATGGGGACTATTTCTACTCAAAATTATCTTTAATGGAATTAAATTAAGGCATATATATATATATGTAAAAATAGTACCTATTAAATTGGGCACTTCACCTTGATGATTTATCATGTTTCTTAATTTAATTTATAAATAACTATTGGACACACACGCATGTGTGTGTCCCCAATATTAATTTACTTCATATAAATTAAATTAATTAACGTTAACCGTAGAGGGGTATGGATCTTCTTAATATTCACTCAATCGACTGGCTAGAAACTTAGAAGACAAGTTTTAAAACTTCCTGACGGTTAAGATATACATACCGTTACATATTGCACTATAATCAGATACTTATCGGAGGCAACCGTCATCAACTACTCAAGACTCAGATCTGAATTGGTGTCGGTGGATTCAAATTCAAATTCTATTCAGTTCTTGTACCAATCACAAAATGGGTTCATCAAGAATGGAGATAAACTCGAACAATATGCCTCTAGACTTCTGCTCTGTGCCGCCTGCTATATATATGTATCTGTTCGTTCATTAATGGGTAAATAAGCACCGCTTCTTTTCTAACCTCATCTTGTTTACCGCTTCTTTTCTAACCTCATCTTGAAGAAGAAGAAGAAGAAGAAGGAGAAGGATGGCAGAAATGAGGAAAGTGGAGCTGACGCTGGTGGTGGAGCTGTATGACGAGCAGAGACGTGCAGAGCATGACGGAATAAGGATGTTTGTGCTCTTAGGGGCAGAGACTCATCGTACCACCATGTGCTATTGCTGCTTTGACACGGTAGATTCCATTTGGGATCACATCGGACGGCGACTGTGCGCCGGCAGGCCGGCTGCAACTGCCGCACACATGCAGAGCCATGCGTCGGAACTGTGCGGCAGCATCCAAGAAGCGGTTCGCATCCGTGCACGGCATATTCCAGACGGTGAGCCCATCCAGCTCACCTTCATTCTGCAGCTCTCCCAGGTTTTGCCCGGCCAGGACGCCGGTGAGGGTCTGGAAGCGTCCGAGCCCACCAGGACGGTTCCAGCATCCAAGTCGTCGGTGCATTCGTTGAAGAGAAAGAGAGCGGCCATGGATGGTAATGGCGATGATCCGCTAGCAAAGAAGGTCTGCGTCATCTGCCAGGACGAGTTCGGCAAGGAAGGGAGCTTGGCCGCCATGCCCTGCGACCACGAGTTCCATGAGAAATGCATCGTTGGTTGGCTCGAACGAGCCCACTCTTGTCCACTCTGTAGGTTCCAGTTGCCGACCGATTGATGTACTCACCAATGTATTTAGGTTATACCCATTTTCATTGGGCTCATGACCTACGTTTTTTCTGATACGAAACATTGATTCATCTGATGTATGAACATTTTAAACCTTATTCTATGTGTAAGATGCAGGTTTTTCAAGTAATACAATTTTTGCCTGGAAATCTATTATAAATACTAGTTTGTTCATGGTGGATCTTAGATATTAATTATATATAGAAGCTGGAAAATTAAAGAAAGACTCGGCTCTGGCCGGGATCCATGGATTTGAACATGAAGATTCATTTACGTTTGCTGCAAACACAGCAGTGGAAATTTAAACTCCCTCTCACCTGCAAATGGTTTCAACACGTCCATTTGATGCACAGATAATTAGATCTAACAAGGATTGAAAATGAGTCAGTTTAGATTTTTCCAATCCTTCTAACAAATCGAAATGAATCCGCCTTTTATATGTTCAAGTCGATTCTAGCTTGCAGGGGTTGCGTTCATGTGTTTACCGGCAAAAAGCTCACGATTGTTGGCTTCACACAGACAAACTAAACGGTCATCCCGTGGATCTTAATTACCGAGTGTTTTGATAAACCAGTTCTGCCATTGATAACTTTCTCATGGTTAATCTTGAATTTAACTTAATGTAAATCGAAGTGATCACTACTAGATTTTTGTTTTATGGTAATTAAAAATATGATTTCATGGTGATATATATATTTTTTGTATACCTTTGATCTTGTGGATGGCATAAAAACGAAGCCATTACTGATACCGATCCTTGCCGCAGTATGTGTGGTACGCAGAGCGTTTGAGATTATAGCAAAAACAGTTCTGTGAGGAAGTTGAAGATATCTAAGTAAACATTAAGTCAATATGATTAAAAAAACTAAAATTTATGAACAGTATTACAAAATAATAACTGATAAGCAACATACATGAGTACTAGATTCATTTATTTTTAACAAAAAGACTTAGTTCATGTCTTAATGATGTTGTTTAATAGTTAAAATTGATGCTAAATTAAACAGTCTAGATTTAGACAATCCCTAGCCGACTCAACGAATTAAGCTGACGATTTGGATCGGCTTGGCCCCGGCTCAGCCTGATCTGTAGCCATACGAGAACATAAGAAGAAGAAGAACATGATGATGAGATGGAGAACCCAATTGCACGCATTCAGTCAATGTCATTAGCTAAAATTTATGTGGGTCAAGCTCAATTCAATAAAATGATTCCATGTAAATTCTTCAAATGTCAATTTCCATTTAATTAGTAGTGAGCGTACTAAGATGATATATATCCTACAGTTAGAACATACATTTATGTGTTCCAATTCCATAAAAAAAAATTGTGAAAACAAATGAGAAAACTGCAAAATAAAAAATGGTGCGTCCAGTAGATAAGTTTGGAAAATAAATGAACAGTTGGGACGGCTGAAGCAATTTCAATCTGATAACTAAGACAACTATCTCAGATTTAGATCTGCTTACGATTTAGAGAGATATATATATTCACCTACAAGTCTAAGCTGCATCCGAATCCTATCCACGTAAACGGTTGTTGCCATCTGGATTTAGATATATATCTCTATATATTTCCAGCTTCTACACATATATCTATTAAAAAATATTGAATTAATCAAGAATGGAGATAAAGCAAGCGGCATGAGTTTCGAGTTCCAGATTCTACACATATATCTATTAAAAAATATTGAATTAACCGAGAATGGAGATAAATCAAGCGGCATGAGTTTCCAGATCTTCGTGCTTGTTGCTTTACATATCTCTTCATAGATTAATTGCTTAAGCACCGCAGCTCGAGTACTTCCAATCTGCAGAAGATCGGAGAGGGAGAGCGAGAGAGAGAGAGAGATGTTGAGGACGACTGTTAGCTCGTTTACTCGCAGTTCCACGGTGGCGGCGCCGGAACCAAGAACTGGACATCACGCGACGGCTTCAGCAATGGTGCATCTGCATTTCCAGACAAGGATCTGTTCAGAAACCGGAGGAGCTGAAGGTGGTGGTGAAGTAGGTGGTTCAACGGAGACTCCGGCGGTTCATGTTCTCCGCTTGTTCACGAGCTCCGTCATCGTGACCCGCAGCAGCTTGCGGACACGAGAGGAAGTCGTGGAGCACGTCCGGCGACACTTCTCCGATCACGAGTGCGGGTTGCTTCTCGGTTGGGCCGACCATGTTGCAATTGAGATGTGCGACTTGATCCTGCAGCCGGGAGATGGCCGGGCGGCGTTGAGTCCCGGCGAGGTTCAGACGGTATCGTTGACTACCACCGTCACTTATCACTCAATGGACTCCCGGGAAGATGTTGACGGCGATTTGGAGGATCCGACAGAAGATATGACGGAAGCTCAGGAGGAGATGGATCTTGCCGACGATTTGGAGGAGTTGGCCGACGACGATGCTCTGTTTGCTTACGAGGCGGTGCCGGCCCCAGCGTCGAAGGCGTCCGTAGATGCCTTGGAGAGGAAGAAGGCGGAGGAAAATGGCCAGAATACGTGCGTGGTTTGCCAGGCTGAAGTTGGTAGAGGAGACTGCCTGGCTAGAATGCCTTGCTCCCATGAATTTCATGAAGGCTGCATCCTGGCATGGCTTCGACAAGCCCATTCTTGCCCTGTCTGTCGCCATGAGTTGCCGACTGATGATTATTGACAGATTTCATGCATTTTTACTACTTCTTTTCTTCTTCGATCATGTTTGTTGATTAAAGAACATTTTATCAGATATATAATATTAAAGATGTAACTCAACATTTTATCAGATATATAATATATCATATGTTGATAATTTTTCATCCTTCGTCTATATTGACAATGCAAACATATACCAACATTAGGCAAAGAAGTCCCTCAACCTCCTCTCTTTCTCTCTCTCTCTCTCTCTCTCTCTCTCCCCCTCTTTCTCTCTCTCTCTCTCTCTCTCTCTCTCTATATATATATATATATATATATATATATATAAACGCAGCTAGATTCTCATATGCTTTTCAGCTTTGAGTATTTGGGCACACGTTCCACTCTCTCTCTCTCTCTCTCTAGTGTTCGCATCTTCCACATTGTGTTGCTGACTTCATTCTCTCTTTCACGATCGAAGATATTCCAGTGATTGCATCCGTATCTTTGTTCTTGCTGGGAAATTGGAGAACTAATGCATTCATATATACGCAGGAATGGGAATAACAGAGACAATCTTATATTAATCCCAATGGATCTTGCAGAATATGCTGAGATAAATCTGTTCCAATATGATCGATTCTTCTATCATGGTTCTTAGATTGAATTTTCTTGGAAGAAGACTCATGGATTTTTCTTTTTCGGTACAGATCAAATGATTTTTCAAAAAGAATTAAAGTGTAGATAATTTTCAGTAAAATGATTCCGTACAAAATTCTTCAAATGTGACAAGTTATGCATATCTTGAATTTCGCAGAATTGTAATGTAAGAAACAGCAAATTTCTTTTCCAATATTTAAATTTTAAAATTCACAAAAAAAAAGATACTGAAAATAGCCAACTCTCTGAACAATTTTTAGGACGATTTTAAAAAAGATGAAATGATTTATTTTTCTTTCATCCTTCTCCCTTTCTCTTCTCCCTTTCTCTTCTCCTTTTTCTTTCTTCTCCCAACGTGACTTCTCGTTTTCCCCTTTTTTGGCTTCCCAGATTCGTTTATTCTTCATTCCCTCTTTTCCTTCATTCTTTTTCCTTTTTCTTATTTTCTTGTAATGTACTCATTTTTTCATAAGTATATCGTTCTGATAAATGTGACCAGCATCTTTTGTATATTTTCTTATAAATTTTGTTGTATATGTCATAAGACTTGTTGTAAGTAGACTCTGTACATGCAGAAGTGGAGCTACATTGTAGCTGGTGTGGGCAATTGCCCACACCAGCCCACAAAATTTCTTTATTTACATATATAGACCTCATTAATTTTAAGCTTTTTGTGTATGAGTGCTCCTTAAAGTTTGAAATTTAAACTTACTGTACCCTTAGCCAAAAAATTTTGAGTCTGCCATTGATTACATGATATTTTGTTGCTCAGACTAAGGGCGTTCTTCCTACCCTTAAAAGGCCACTGAATCAATTAATGTAGGTTGTGCAAGATGGGAGGATTACACAATCTAGTTAATGTGAAGCTTAATTGTGGGGTGTCTACGTAATTGTTTTAAAAGATACCCAACCATTTAAAAAAACATGTAAACTTGTGGGGTTGAATTGAAAATTTTTGACAAAAACACAAGGGTTTGGACACATTTTCACTATTTTTTTCTTCAGTGGAGCTTTTCTCCACCCTTCTTTTTCACCGAAGCCCATGTCTTGAAAGAAACTCGAACTTGGCTTGAGCTCTACTCGGGTTTGTTTTCATTAATAGAGCTTGACTCGATTCCAGTTCTTAAAACTCGAACTCGGTTCGAGCAAAAGATTGGTTTGAGTCAGGCCAAGCATTTCATTAAAAAAAAAAAGTTTAAAGAAAGAGGTGGCATGTAGACTTGAGCATTGGACCTCTCATATACTAGTCATATACTAGCCACGTGTGTACCCATTTGATCAATTTATTTTTTTTCATAATTTTATGAGATATATTTTATATATTTTCTTTCTCGAGCTTACTAAGTTTAACCGAGCCGAGCCCACTTAACTCGGACTCGACTTGTTTAGGTTATCAAGTTCATTTCATATCTCAAACTCGACTCATTTAATAAACAAGTCGAGTTCAAGTCAAGTTTATCGAACAACTTCAAGTCGAGCTTGACTGGTTGAACAAACCTACTAGAGGTGGAGGGTGTGGAGAGTTTGCAAAGAGAGGAGGCACAGTCCAGGCAGAAGGTGCCGAGGGTTTTAGCCCAGAAACCATCTGCTTGTCTCCACCTAGTGGAGAGTTTCATAGGTGAAGGAGGGCGGCAGATAGTTTGTTGAGGAATGGCAGCAGACGAGAGGGTGAGGTTGGGTGATGTTGATGCGAGAAGAAGAAGCCAACGTTTTTTTTTTCATAAATTTTTTTTTACCCCTTGGGGTGAGATGGAATTTTCTAAAAACAGTTTCCGAAAACCGAACCAATGGTAAGTTTTTTTCATCCCACGTTTGATGGGCAAAAAGAAAATTTTAAAAGTTTGAATTTTATTTCTAGTGCTACAGGATATTTCCTGCCCATTAAACGGCCCTTAAGTGACAAGCAGTTTCTGCTCCCACCAGGGAGGATAAGGAACATTCACCAGGAATGAGACTTCAATTTAAAAAAATTAACTATGGTGCTAATATGGTGCTAGAGTTTTCACTTGCATTTTTGTGGATGCCAGTTAAAAAAGTTAACTATGGTTTTAGTGGTAATATAGCGCCAGAGAATACCCTCATTTCTGATATTAAAGGAAATTGCATTTTCGTGGATGCCGATTAAAAAAGTTAACTATGGTTTTAGTGGTAATATAGCGCCAGAGAATACCCTCATTTCTGATACTAAAGGAAAGCGCCATGTTAGACCTATTGTGACGCTTATATTGCGCAGCTTAACCTTTTGTCTCTGGTCAACTGGTGATTTTCTTTTTGAAGCCCATGATTAATACAAATTGAGTTACATAAATGAGCATACGTCGAGGGTGAATTCTACTATCAACATGTGCATTTACTTGCATGCTCAAACATTTGTACATTCATGTATTTAAGATAAAAAATATAAAATAATAAATAAATATAAAATAATATTTATGAGATGACAATAAGACTAAGAACACATATCCTTTTACTATAACACATTTATTTGTTCCAATTCCACATATAAAGTTTGAGAACAGAATTGAGAAAATTGCCAAATAAAAAATGGTGCGCTCCTTCTAACATGAGTTCTCTCTCTCTCAACAAAGATCTTATCTTAAAACATATCTACTCAGTAGACTAGTCAGTTGATAAGTTTTAAAACGTGCAGGTAGTTAACATATCAAGATGGCATAAACATAACGTAATTAGAGATATATATATATATATTTATCTAAAACAACTCCCAGTCTAACAACTAAGAAGCCAATCTAAGACTCAGTTACGCCTGCAATTTAGAGAGATACATATTCAACTACCGGTCTAAACTGCATCAACATTTAATCCACTCAGCTAGGAGAGCTTTGGTTTGGAGATTTTAGATATACGTCCAGCTTTATATCAATCAAAAAATGCATATCTAATCAAGATAAATGAGAAGGGTAGGCGCTCCCGCTTTGATGCTTGTTGCTATCTATATCTCTTCATCTATTAGTTAAGCACTGTCCGAACTTCTGAGTTCCAATCTGCAGAAGACGTTGAGGGAGAGATGTTGAGGTCGACGATTCGCACATCGAATCGCAGTTTCGCAATGGGATCGCTGGAACCAAGATCTGAGGAGCATGGGACGGCTTCAGGAACGGTGCATTTGAAATTCCAAACGATGATCCTTTTCCAAACCAGAGGAGCTGAAGGTGGTCGTCAAGAAGGACGTTCAACGGAGACGCCGGCGCATCTTCGTCTTCTCAACTTGTTCAGAAGCTCCGTCGTCGTGGATCGGAGCAGCTTACAGACCCGAGAGGACGTGGCGCAGCACGTCGTGCGACACTTCTCCGATGTCCGGTGCGAGCGGCTGGTCGGGTGGGTCGGCCATGTTTTAGGAGAGCTGTGGGACTTCATCCAGCCGGGAGATCGCCGGACGGTGGTGGGACCCGACGAGTCTCTGGTGGTAGTGTCGACTACCACCTTGACTTATCAGGCGCTCAGGGACGAGGAGTGGGGGGTTGCCGGCGCCGATGATATGACTGACGCTTTGGAGGAGCAGTTGGTGGAGTTTTTTCTCGCGGAGACAGAGGATTTGGCTGCCGGCGATTCTCTGTTTGCTTATGAGCCGCCGCCGGCTCCTGCATCAAAGGCTTCGGTGGATGCCTTGGAGAGGAAGAAGGTCGACGACCAGGAGGAGGAGATTTCTGAGCAGAAGATGTGCGTGGTTTGCCAGGATGAAGTTGGCAGAGGAGACTGCTTAGCTAAGATGCCTTGCTCCCACGAGTTTCATGAAGGCTGCATCTTGGCATGGCTTAAACGAGCGCATTCTTGCCCAGTCTGTCGCTTAGAGCTGCCCGTTGACGATGACTCGTGATGTGTTTTTATTATTTTCTTCTTCTTTGATCTTTGTTGACTAAAGATGTAAATCAATTACATTCGATCAAATTATATAATATTAATATGTAATGATCAGTTTTAATGCTTGGTTAATTCCTTGGCATGCATATAAACTCGCCTGAACTTGTTGTATTTAATTTTCCTTAAGGAAGTCTATTGTAGTTGTGGGGTTTGTCAAAAGTTGGTATCAGAGTTCGAAATTCAGGCAACTCTCTATACGTTCCAATTTTTTTAGGTTAGAAGAGGAAACATCCAATTTTGATGTCATGCAAATAGAAAGACTAAAATCGACATCATTCTTCAACCTTCTTCCTGTCTTTGAGTCCAAGTTGCTTTGAAATTTAAATCAACCTATGGTATACTACAATATTGTACTTTCATGACTTCATTTTTTTTGTTGAGTTTTTTGAGTGCTAATATCACTTGATGAAGAATTAACTTTACTAGCAAAATTAGTCACGATTCACAAGCACTATTTTCAAATGCTATAACCGGACTGGGAAAATAGAAATAAAATTGAAGCTCGAATACGTCAATATCCTATAAAGGATGGACCTACATGAAAATAACATGGCTCAGCCTCATATACGAATGGGACGCGAGGACCATTCAGAGCCTGAACTTCCGGGGGAGAGAGAGGGAAAGGGGGATGAGCTTCTTGGCGGGGCGATTGGCGAGCAAGGAGGGCTCCTTCTTCCTTCAGGAGTCCAAGCACGCTGCGGCTCGTCTCGCTCAGAGACTTCCCTCTCCTCCTTCTCCGTCGTCCTCCCCACCAGCTTCCTCCTCGTCGGCGGCCGCCGACGTCCTCCCTGAGGTCCTTCGCCACTCCCTCCCGTTGAAGACCGATCGGCCGTCCTCGCTGTCCACACTCTCTGCCTACTCCAAATGGTCGCTCCCCAATTCATCGGATCCTTCTTCTCGCCGTTCCCTGGACGCAGTGAACCCACTTCGTGCTTTCGTCTCCTTGCCGCCGGTTACTTTTGGCCCGAGAAGGTTGGGAGCTTTTCTTGGGTTGACTTGACATGGCTTTTAGGCTATTTTTATCGTCTTTCTCGTTGGTTTAATGGAAAGTTGTCGTGATCACCTTTCGGTTTTACATTGGAGTTTCTTTGTTCAATTTACCGAATTAGCTACGAGCTGGATGAAATTGTCTTGCTTTTTCTTATTCTGCTTCTCCATTATAAAGTATTATGTTAATTACTTAGTAAGTTTTAACTCTCCGATCATAACTTGTGCTCGAGAAATGCTACTTTGAGGCTTTCCTTCTTCTTCTTCTTCTTCTTCTTTTTTCTATTTTGGGTGTCTTTCCCGTGTATTTAGAAGCAAAGGATTTAGTGGAACTGCCGCTTGTCGGACACAAGGAGTTTAGCGTAACTTATTTTAATTCCACAGAATTTCCTGAATTTTATGCATGAATGAAAGAACAACAACCACTGACTTCTCTGTTTTCCTCATCAATTATTTGTCCTTGATTAGTTGATATTTTAAAACGACAATACATTCAAATTCTCTATGCAAGCACTTGCTCGTATAGATGGATGCATCCTTTATGATTTATGTATGTTTGTTTTTTGCTTCACCAACTCTTTGCTTGCTTTTCTTGGTTATGATTTCACCAGTTTTTTATCTGGGTCTTTTGCGATATTTGTAGACGAGAACTATACAATTTATCGGTTGATGTTGGCCAAAGTTGTACAAAATTGACCAGTTACTTAGTGGGTGAAGGACTCTAAGAATATAATTGGCGAAGGATTAAGTGCAAAATCTTTTATGTTCAAACTAGTAGCCCGGAAGTTAAAAGCATTGGAGAAGTCCAATTAACTGCTCCTTTCTTCCTTTTTCAATACTGGAGACCGTGAAAAATAATTGTGCGACCATTATTAAATCATGAGACCGAACTACATGAGTGACTAGTTAAATTTTAATCGAAAGGTGTGTTTGATAACTTAAAAATCTTTTAGTGTCCATGTTCGTAGAGGACTCTGCCAAATATTTTTCCTCAATAAAGAAGTCCTATAAATATGTTAAAGAAAAGTACCAAAGATTGCAAAGAAAATCACATATTTCTATTAATTAGAAAAGAGAAGCTGATGACAGATATTTATTTCTGCATTGAGCAGGAAAATAAGTACATAATATTCACAAGGGTAGATGTCTGAATCTATGACTACAGTTTCCCAGAGCCAAACATTGTGCTTAACCCTCAAATTCGCATCTAGGTACAGTAAATTCTATCTTTTGATATGTCGTTGTATCCAAAAAGTAACACAAGAGAAATGGCTAGCAAAAACGAGAAAAAAGTCCTTTAATTATGAGTGTTTATCCTGTACGATTGGATTTGAGATGCCAACATAATAATGAATGTCTCAGCATGTTGTGTGCCTATGCGAAGAAACATCATATTTTGGACTAGTGGAATGCAAGACAACATCACTTCATCTAAGAAGGAAGTCAAATTGGGATCGGTGGCATCTGTAATGGTTGCAATCTCAGTATACATCGTTCACTTGACTTGATGAACTGGATATTTATTGTGATTATCAACATCTAACCAAGGGAATAATACTTAATTGGTTAATTCTCTTAATCAACATTTTCAACTAATAGAAGCATATTCAATTTGTTTGTTATAGAATCCTTGTACCTAACATATTCATTAAATGGCTAGACTAAGACAGGACATTGATTCCTTAAGCACAAGTCATCAATCAAACGGACCATTTGTAACTTGAAAATGATGATAGAGAAAATGTGGCCAAACATGTAATCATCATTCAACGTAAGGCACGTAGAATTTTACTAGGTCTTTGTATATATCTCATTATGTAATTGTAAGAATTACTGCTCTAATCATGCACTGTTGCCTGAATAATAAGATGTCCAAGACTCCAAACAAATCAACAATGAGTTTCTTGAGATTTTCACTTTGTTGCTATATTATCCTTGCTTTCTCTGCTTACCTCCTGCTTGCTTTATTCCTGAGTCTTCAGACAAGTGACAGTTCAATGCAATAAAAATTCTAGGAACAAACCAATGACAATCTTAACTGATTTAAAGTGTGTTACTCAAGCCATTACTGGTTTTACATGTATGTGTCCCATTAAAGCATCCACAGAGTATGTTAAATTGATCTTGCTATTTACATGAACAGTGTCAATATGTGTTCCCCTTATTTAATTTGTAATTGTGTAGTGCCCTTTAGTACTAGCTTTAACTTCAATCACTGGAATCAACTAGGTGAACACATTCCCTATTTATCATTAGCTCTGGAGTCTGGTGAAGTAAGTTTGCAAAATGAAGCCACACAAAGTATTGATGATGTGAAAAATCTAAATGATTTAATAGGTGGAGCTTGCCCAATTCTGATCAGTCAATTCCAGCCTCAACAGCGAACGAATTAAGGCGTGACAAGGCCACAAATAGTGATGCTAAGAAATTGAGGGCCATGGCTGAGGGAATTTCACAAAGTAAGTCCCATGTCAGTGAAATAATTTGCTCATCATCTGTTGTCAGCATGACTTTCTACTACTAATTTCCAGGAAAATCTTGAACATGTCTTTGGTTCCATAATGAAATTTCTGCTAGTTGTGATCCGTTCTTTACATGGAACCTAATGTTCTTTTAAAGAAGAAAAACATAGTCATAGCTCACCTACCATAAGGACAATAAATCTTTGGACTTCTGATGTTTTGTCAACCAGTTTTAACTGAGAGATTGTTTTCATATATCCAAAAACCAATCTGTAGTTCAGGTACGGTCTTGGTCATCTAAATTATTTTCCTCAAGGGTTATAATCACCTATAATTCAGTTTCGTTTGTGGGACCAGTTTTTGTTAGGATAGAAAACTCTTACATGCAACCATCTTCATTCGCTATTTAGATGCAAGAACTCCTGAAAAATATTCTCTCTCCATAAGTTTCGTCTGCAGAATAGTGGACCCTTTGAAAACGTTTTCTGTCCGTGGAGAATGTATATAGCACAATTGTTCCTAGCAGTTTCATTCTTGTGAAATTAGTTTGCCCCTAACTTTATACCAAAATCTCTGTCAGCCATGATTTTTCTAGTTATTTTAGCTGGATAGAAGTATTTTCTCTGGGAGTCTCTTATGTTGTCTTCCTTTTCTGTAGTTGGAAAAGCTTTTGTTGTTGCTACAATGATTGTTTTTGGGGCTGCAACTATCACATTTGCTTTTGCTGCCTCACAGTTAGACTTGCAATCTGTAAGTACAACATATTATTACTGTTCAAGCAGTCAACTATAATCTGCATTACTAACCTTCCATTGCTCAGGCATTTTTCTTTAGTCGAGTAGGAGAATGTCAGGCTAAATGACCAGTTGTCAGAGGGCTACGAATAACTGTCATGATCCCTAGTGAGATATAATGCCATAAAATGCTGCTTTGTGATATAAATACAAATGTTGTTAAATGTCATGAGGCGAACCGAGGCAGTGAGTCCATCATGAGGTGAGGCATAATTTTCATGATTATAATTATAAACATATAATATTCATACAAATAGTGAAAACTTGACAAAAAAACTAAAAGCACAATAAAATACATTTACATCACATTATTATCTAAATCATCCAAAAGTTGGATGGTCTTTAGATAATTTTTACTTTTGTCATGCAGCAAGTGACAACATTCTTTCGGAATTTGTATAGAACATTACAGATGGTCACCAAAAAACTTCTAAGAAAAATATCATGTCTCTTTATTTTTGAAATTTTGAGATTATCCATTTAATCTTTTTAAAATGCAATATATTAAAATAGATCACTTGATTGTTACTTTTGCATGTAAATAGAAGTACTATGCGTAATTGTTAACTATGAAATTGTTGAAGAAATAAAAAAAATTTGTTCTCTTTATTTTTCTTATTGTATAAGTTGGTATTTTGCATAAAAAAAAAGTACAAAACATAGATTAGGCTCACTTCCACGGTTCCACCTGTTGCACAAAATGGGCTTTTTGCATGTGACAGGATGGCAAACCATGTCATCCTCACTACTTGCAGGTGCCTAAAGGTCATCATTAATGCCTTGCTTATCATTAGGCGCATCATGTGTGAACCTTTGTTTTAATTTTTTACTAAAGGTAATACTTTTCCTGAAGCTTGTCTCAGGCTTCAAGTGTGGACCACTGTGAGGCATGTGCTTCAGCCAGTGAAGCGCATGCCGTAGATTGAAATAATTTGCAGTACCTTTTGTAACTTGTTCTCTGACGAGATAGCTGATTGCTTAGTTTCTCATTTTGAAGCAATCAACTGGTCTTCATATTATCTTAAGTTTAGATTGAATGATACAGTGAGATTTGTTAAATAATCCGTCTGACAGTGTCCAGTTTCCATTACTCAAGGCTGAAATTTTGGAACATGAGAATAACCTATATCTGGATATTGCACGTTCATGGGCGTAATGACCATTTTCTATTGTGGGAGAAGGAAACTAATTATTGCGAAGGTGGAAAGAAACGCAGTTCTCTGTTGTGGATGTTTTAGTGAGTAAACGCATGGATATACCATTCTGCTTAGGAACTTCAAATTGATCCTACAATTCACTGCCAGTTTCTTCATTATGTATAGCTCAGTGCTTAACATGTCTATCTATTTAGACTCTTAGAGTTTATGATGCAATACAACACTTGGAATTGCGTTGACCATATTTTTGTTGAGACTGATAGTACTGGTTTGGTATAAACTATAAAGTCATATGCATGCACGTACAACAAGAACTGTGTATACTTCGAATAGCAATTTGCTCATATCCTTGTACTGCATAAATATACCTGTGTACTTATGCTACTGTTTTGATGGTTTAACCTTCATTATTTTTTCTCTATGTCGGGAAGAACGAGGACATTAAGGTGAAAGGAAAAAGTCTCCTTCAGCCAAAGTTTGAAGGTGTTAAAGCATGCTTTACTCCACTTAGGACATGGGTGAGTGGAGGTTCATAGTTCATTGAACTTTTCTGGTTCCTGCTAAGTTTTGTAACTTTGATCCGTTAATTTCAGGTTGAGAGCATCTCGAAGCATGATACTTTTGATGGGCCGCATGGTGCTAATGAGAAGCCTCTCATTAGGGAGCTTTCAAAAAGATATGGTCGGAGAGTTCCAGAGTGAGGAGCATCAATATGATCCATATAAGTTTAGGAAATACGCCTAGAGCATATGTTATGATCTGTATAAGTCTAGTGAATAAGCCTAGAGCATAATATGTACAGAGAAACTTTTTTCGTCCCGATTTACACATGCAAAGTGAATTATAATTGAAAAGAAAGCATAAGGATGTAAGAAGCTGTCTGCGGCCATCCCTTCACATTAACATTGCTGTAGTAATAAAGCTCTTGAAAAACATGGTTATTGATTAATGTCATCTCATGGGTATTTTTGAAAGCTGATCCGGTTGTTTACTGCAGCGACATATTATCAATTTTCTAACGATGTTTTTCAACGAGGTAAAACCTTCGGAAAACAACTTAGAACATCTCAACTTTCTTAAATATGGGAAACATTTTATCAGCATCAACTTGGATAATTCACCAAAACCAATATATATATATATATATATATATATATATATATATATATATATATATATATATATATATATATATATATATATATATATATTCTTGAATCAGATACATAGTCCATTTTGATGTGCTTAAGCTAGCGGTGTTGAATTGGACCGACTGAGCAGGTCACTGTATTTTCATTATTCTGAAACGAATAAGATGGTATTTGGGCCTGCTAGGACTTGTCAGTGTCTTGTGAACTTTCGTGACAATGAATCTCTAGGTGATGTCCAGAACTGGATGAATCCAAAGTGATTTTTTTTAACTATTTTCTTCAATAAAACGACTAATTAATGAGTTTCAAAGACTACATGATAATTTCTAGAAGGGTATTTTGGAAATTTGATTTAATTCTATATTTATTTGTTCCATGTAAAAGAGATGAAACAGCTCGAAAAGCCATCCTTTAATTGGTAAACCTTTGAATTTATTGATCAATGTTCAGCATTCCCGATCTGGCCAATAGACCAAAGTGATCAGATGGATTTAGACTTGAATATTATAGAGAATAAATATTATTGCATGATAGATGATGCATTTTGTCCATGAAAAAAAAAAGTTAGCCTTGTAGGCTGCATAAAATTTGGTGGCACTTGAATACCAACTCTTACGCTTTCATGGCTTGATGGTGCAGAAGTTCTGATCATCCACGTATAACAGGGAACATTGCAAATATTCACACTACCCCTTGAGAAAGCTCTTCAAATCATCATTCATCTGAGAGATTTGGTGCATTTGGAACATTAATGTCTAATAAGGAATTTACAAGTACTTTGTTCACCTTGAAAAGATATGAGCAGTTCCATAGTATGGCAAATCATATTCTCAAGATCTGAGAACCCCATCATCCATTTTCATCATGGATGTTTGCCGATATTAGCGTGGGTGCTGCATTTGGAGGCCAACTTATGCTGTCTGAACATTGAATCCGGAACATATCGTTTAAATTCACCGGTTTTAGTTCCATAACAAAGGATTTGTTTAAGTTGAAATTCACATGTCTTCAGTTTTATAATAAATTCACATGTGTCCAGAGACAAACCCACATGCTGTTGACACTTGACACCTTGAGTCCAAAGAAGAGAAGGGAAAAACTTATGCTTTATGTGACTGAGACAGCTAACTCGTTCACATGTGACCAACTTAGGAAGGGGCGCTTTTAGGTGCCTTGTAGATCACATTGATAATGATGAGTTAACTTCCAGGAAAAAAGTAAGTATGAAAGAGAAATCCAACTAAATTTCATGGACAAATGGTCATAGCGTGCGCGTGCCCGCACACGTGGCACCATCATAGATATGAACTTACAAACGTCGATTGAAGAGGAATCTTATAATTGGTTCGGGACAACTAGCAAAATAAATAAAAAGTTGTATCACATATTACACTGTATCAAACATTTGATAACCAATGGAGATATGTGAAATCGTGTTGTAAATTGGTTCAGCCGCCGCAGGCTCTCCACACAAGATCATTTGTTCAACTGAATGGATTGTCAAAGAATTGGATGAAGAGTACCGTTTCTTCGAAGGCATGTGTGTGTGTATATATATATAGGGAGAGAGAGAGAGAATAATTGAAATCAACCAGTGACTTCTATGGTCGAATGGTTTTATTTATTTTACATTGATAAAAACTGTCACAAAAGATATATTGGAAATGACCAATTACTTGACCATGGCTTGTAGCGACAAAATTCACTTTTTGTGATGGTTTTTAGTGATGCATAATAATAAAGAAAAAAGCCATCCAACCACAACGTTAACCAGCTGATTTGAAATAGAGGTTTCAGTTGACATTACTCACTGCAGTTTCAAATAGATCAATCGAGACCGCGTAACAGATACAAACATTTGTAAGGAAATAGAACCCAAACTTCCAAACCAATTCTTTACTTTGCTGTCTGACCACGATTGCTTCATTCGCCAGCAACTGATCACCGGGTTGATATGCAAGTTCTTATCATGTCCTTTCCAACAACCCTTGTTTTTTTCTTTTTTCTCTACTACTTTTTCTTTTCTAGTCAAAGGAGATATTTTTGTAATCACCCACTTAACAATTTTTTCAAATACCTTTCTGGTTTTCTAAATTTCATCAATCTTCTATTTGAGTTAGTGGCATGGGAGTTCTTAAAATTAATGGGGAAAAAGCAGAAGTTTCAAGACTAAAAAGGCCTTACAAGTTTGACAAAAAGTATGGTTCGTCGGTTGGTTCGAGAAGTCATATGCACACATTTTTAAACATTTACAGTTGACTTGGACATAGTGAGGGTGACATGTATATTATAACATTCCACCACGTAAAATCACAAGTAAAATGCCGTAATATTCTTGATCATACACTCCCCTTTGTCATAAATAGAAAAGTAAATCAGGAATTGGCAAAAAGGAAAATAGAATGCTCAAATTTAGAAATTGCCTAAGATGAGGAAAAGGTTTTACTTGGAAAGAACAACTAGATAGGGGAGGTTCTTCCATGGGCCCTTGTGGAAATTCAGGGCTCTGAGTGGTGGCTTAATGGCCCACCAGAGCACAGTCTCTCTTTCTTTCCGTGGCCTTCTTCATGGCCCGCCAAAGCTCTCCCTCTCTATAGTTGTATCTTATTAATGACTCCAACCACGCTTCAAGCCAGACTGGAAAGAGCCAACCTACAGCAAGTCTATACATTTTTCTATATGATTCGTTTCCATGTGATTTGATGCATCTCATCATCGTACATATCGGCGATGTATATCAATTGGACCACCATTACCAACTGAATATTTTTGTGCCATGTTAGGTCGATGGTTCTAAGTAGTCTTCCTGATTGTAAGCAGGTGAAAAGATGCTCGAAACAAACCAAACGCTTTCTGTTCTGCGCATTAAATGTTGAACAACCCTTGCCAGGCATTCCACCCATGTACAGATGCTTGCTCTTCTAGCAGCCAATATAAGCAAGGTGGGTTAGGCAGATTATCATATTATGCCAATAAAGAGACACAATCTTCGACTTGATTTGTATTCGAGTTCAGCCCCTGAACAGGTGGATGAAGCACTTTCTTTGGCCACACATTGCTTTTGCAGAAAGTGAAAAATGCCATGAACTCAACAGCTGGTTGCTGATCAGCTCAATTCAGCTAAACAAAATGCTAATCTGTGTTCGAAATATTTTCTTCCGGGCAACTTAAGCCCTTCTTTGTTCATGAATGAACTAAGCATGTAACTGGGTGCTTGTCTTCAGTTGTGTCGCATAATTGTTTTTTCGCAGCAAAGGAGTTTACCAAATGAGAAAAATAAGGCAAAATTTTCTAAAGTTATTTAAATAAATGTTATGCAAAACTTATGCAATGTTATTGGTACAGATGAATGATCAAGTCCCTGGATATGCATTTGAAGCTTTAAACAACACAATCGACAATGAATATTGTAACTGTCATAATAACAATTAAATATAAAAAAAGACAAATATTGACTGTTCCGCAGTAAATCTCTCTGCTGCATATTCAATAAAAAATGTTTGGTTTACTGATCAAAAAGCCTGAATACAATAGGTGGATAATCAACAAAACCTTCCCCACCATCAACATCCATTGAAAGCAAGACTTGC